>NW_024349797.1:22647961-22828197 GCF_902729225.1 Pteropus medius | reverse complement strand
CGATGACAAAAGGAAGACTCGTGCCACCAAGGAGTTCACCCCGCTGGGCTGACGGACACCACAGACAGCAAGGCAGGCAGGAGGCCCCACGTGCCGTGGAACAGGCACGGCCTTTAGAGCAGAGCCTCTGCCCACGGTTAGCCTGTGACCCTGGGCTAGGGACCGGGTCTCTCGGAGCAGTCCCTTCTATTGACTGGGGATGTGAACACACAGCTCAGGGTATTCTGCGAGGCCTAAATAAGAACTGTGAGGGTGGGGGGCTGGGCCCATGCCGCCACCAGGCCTTCCCCCACCGTCTCCGTGTGTGCACACCTCATGCCTCGAGCGTGGCTGGGGTGAGCCCTCCACCCCCAGGAAGCGCTGCCTTCCAGTCAGGGGTATGAATGCTTCACGTGCTCCTACAGACCCTTCGGGCAATTAGGAATGACAGTGGCTTCTTTTCTGAGTGGCATCAATAGACAGCAGGAGAATGAAAGGAGTGGACATTCCAGTAGGAACAAAGGCTAACCCTTCAGTCACAGAAGCAGAAGCTTATAAAACATTAGGAAAGTTCTTGAAAGAAAATGTTAAAAATAACAGTTGAGATTATAAAGGGACGATGATCAAGAATCAGGCTGACTAAAAATACAATTATGAATATAATTTCTCCAAATGTAAGAAGGTCGACGATACTTCCGAAAATACTTTTACCTGGTCTAGATCCAGAGAAGAATAGACAATTTTCCCTTTGTCGTCTCCAGAGAACAATTTCATTCCATTGGGGCTCCAAGCCAGAGCTGTTATGCTATTTTTGTGAATACCAGTGACATCAAATCTCCGAAGCTATGAATAAACGATAAAAATACACACAAGAAAAAGAAAAGAACAGACACTGAGAGAGGGAATATGTGGACAAGGTGGCATGCAACCTTCTTACTCCAGGAGGGGCTGGCTTCCATCTGCCTATTCACCTTCAAAACCCACAGACGACAGCCAGGGAATGTTAAGCAGAATTTCAATCACCCTCATGCAGGGGTCCCCAATCTCCTGGCCGTAGGCCGGTACCAGTCTGTGGCCTGTTAGGAACCGGACCACAGAGCAGGAGCTGAGCGGCGGGCGAACGAAGCTTTATTTGCATTTGCAGCCGCTCCCCAACACTGGCATCACCGCCTCAGCTCCACTTCAGACGGTCAGGCATTAGATTCTCGTAGGAGCATCGGTCCCTGGTACCATAAAGGTTGGGGACTGCTACCCTTATATGTTTTTTGCCAAATGTCCTACTAAGAACAAAAATGTTACCTGACTATAAAGAACACAGTGTAAGCTTCTCTGAGTATGTATTTTCGAAGGAGATGAGGATTTCTCACTGTAAAATCCATGAGGAATTTGCCAAGAAGTTAACAAGTGCTAATGTGTTTAGTGCGCACCTGTCTATTTCTCCCAGGCAAGGAAGACACAAGCTGGAACACTGCAACCCTCCCAGAGGCTGTGCCTGCAGCCACGAGGTCATCGAAGCAGCTCAGCAGCTTCACCATCGTGATGGATTCTGTTTTTCCCTAAAAGAGGAAACATCCAAAATCAAAACCTGAAGCAGGCCTGCTTTCGAAATGTCAAACATTTCCAGTGGAGTGGAAAACTTCATTGGGCTGCAGACAGAGATGCATACAACACAGAAAGATAATTAAATCTGTTAAAACCCTCCTTTTCTAGGTTTTTAATCTTTGAAATGACAATATTAAAAACTGCATTTCCAATACAGGAAATGCAGATCAGTCAAGTGTCTGCACATGCTGAGCTCTTATCAAGAGACAAGGAGCCCAGACGAGGGAGGCGCTGCCCCCAAACAGGAGTCTGGGATGGCTCACTGCAGGGATCAACCAGACGGTGCACCTAGAAGGGCTTTGTAAATGATTCCTGGTGTCTCGGTTCTGAGATCGATAATCGTATTAAATAACATCAATGCAAGCTTAATTGGTTTATTAAAAAGCACACGTACAAGCACTGCATACAGATATTCAGGCTTCCAGGCCACGTGAGGAATCATTTTTTTTAGTCTGAAACCCTTCATTCAGCAAAATTACACAACCACGTGACCTTGCTGAGACATCCAGCAAGATCTCCAATAAGCCACTTTGATGCCCGCTGCGGTCATGTAGAAAGCAGGCAATCTGTCACATAGGTAAGCGCACCCCTCTATGTTCAGGGTATTGAGTCAGCTGCTATGGTAACATAAACTGAGTAGGTCGTAGGCCCCGCTCTGGAAGCTTAGCTGTGGCAATGAGACGGGCACCTGAAAAGCCGCCCACAGCCAGGGGGGACGCGAATGACTGAGCTCACCCTCATCGGGTACTGGACAGCTTTAGGGGATTCTCATGGGCTGCAAGGACAGCTAGACCGAGGTACAGGTGAGGGGCTTGGATCTTAAGCCATAAGAGGAGCCCTTGAAGACCCCTGACTGTGCTGGTGTGTCAGTCAGAGGGGATTTGGAGCGGGGGGTCAGGAGGGGGCCCGGCAGAAGCCCACGGGGAGCCCTGGGCGGCAGTTCGGGCCGGAGGTGGTCCGGGCCTAGTCTGGAGAAGCAGCAGACTGAACGGGCCCGAGGCAGCACGCCAGACGGAGACGGGCTCTCTGCTTAGACTCAAATGAGATACGAATTCACTGAATTCATACGGATTGTTTCACTGCTTTCCTCCTCTTACTAACAAAAAAACCCTGGTCTGAAGTTTGAATGTTCATACGACTTTATAATGCTCTAAAGTGAAACAAAGGACTCCGCTTTCCTGGACCGCTCTCCTCAGCCCCACAGGGCAGGCTGCAGTCCGTCCCTGGACCCGAAGGAGGTCCCTGGGGCCAGGGACGCGATGAAGGAAAAGGACGAGCAGTCTGAGAGCAGAGGAGAGGAATGCCCTCGAAGTGCTGGGACGGAACACCCCCAGGAAGTGAGGCAGGGATCGAGGCTCACGTTTTCCCTCCAGGCGCCCACATCGCTTGCTGGGAAAACGCGCGGCACCCGGGCATTCAGCGCACGGGCGTTGTCCGCGTCCTCCGTTCTCTCCGACGGCCTGTTGGGTCCGCCTGGTGCTGACGCCACAGAGCCTTACTGAAGCCTCGCAAGTCCTACCACCCAGAGCGGGAACGCCCCCCACCTTCTTTGCCGCCGGCATCCTGACTCTTTTTGACTCGTATCAATTTCATACATATTTTTTACTCACCCTATCAACTGCCGTTAAAAAAAATTGTTGGAATTAAGTAGAATTTATGTCAATTTAGGGAGGATGAACATTTAATAAAATACAATTTTGACTGTGAGTCACTGTAAAAAACGTTGAAAACTACATTCCCAGTGTCTAATGAACGGAAGCAGCCCGTGCCAAGAAGGCCCGTGAACCCCTGAGGCGCAGTGCCACCGGCCTCCCAGATGGAGGTCCCGGGCCCCTGGTGGGCGCAGCTACGGGTTACTCCACAGGGAAGGCACGGGAAGGCGTTTGGCAAATGCACCTCTGGCCAATGCGCGAGACAAAAAACCCCATTTCCACGCTGCTTTAAAAAATATACTGGGTGCAACGTCAGGTAAACATTTAGAAGCATGTGCCTTCTAGCTGAAAACATCCCGGGCAGGTTCCCATGCTGAGGCCTGTCCTTCCCTCCGCTTGCGTGCCACCCCAGACGTGTCAGCGTGGAGTGCTGGGGACTCTCCTTGAGACTTTGTTCAGCTGTCACCTTCTTGGCCAGCCCTTCCCTGAAGGTCCCATTTAAAACTGGGCCGCCCGGCTGGCACGCCTCGCCGCCTTCTCTGCTTCACCTCGCCCTCGGCACGTGTCCCCGCTCGTCCGCCTGCATGTCAGCGTCTCTTAACGTTTCTGGCTCTTCCCATGAGACGCCAAGCTCCACGAGCACAGCGGCTTTGCCTGCTGTGTTCTCTACTGCGCCTCTGGGACTGGAAATGGGCCTGGCACACCGTTAGCACTTGACAAATACTGAACGAATGAAGAGGGCAAGTGTGGAAAAGTGGCAGAAATGAGAACGAGCAAAGCTGTGGTTAGTGCAAAGACAGTTCAGAAGGCGAAGCCATGAACTTCCACAGCTCGCTGAATGCTAAGGGGAGAGAGATCACACGTTTAATTTCAAAACAGAAGATTAGAAACTCAGGTCAAGTTGTCTTTCTGGTCTGTTCGTATGTCACATCCATATACCTAATGAGTTCATAAGATTTTTGTACTTATCAGCGCCTCACGTTTTCCCCGTGCTTTTGGCACCAGCTAGGAAGAATTTCTCGTGTCTCCATCTGCCCTCTCCTGCTAACTTGTATAGGGAAAAAAGGTTTCCAAAAACGTTGTTCTGAAAACACATGCCAGGCTATGTTTACCACGTAAAAGGTCTGCTTTCTTATTTAGGAACATGCTTCATTTTAAAACATGATCTTCCATCCGTGTCACACATGCATTTCTTAGAGGGTAAACTGCTTTTTATTCTTATTTCGCTTCTCACAAAATCTTAGACTTTCCCTAAATCAACCGGGTTGAGGCATCACTCAATTTTCCCCTGGAAATTCCGGAGACCCAGAATTTGGTTTCTAACTGTCCTGACACCCAGACTCCTGTGGAAGCCCTACCCTCTCTCACAGGAAGTGAGCGCCATGGCCCGGCAACCAGCTACTGCGACCAGCTACGTGGCCGGGAGCAGGGACCTTACCCTCTGTGCCTCTGTAAAGCCTGGGGATTGTGCCAAAAGGTTCTAAGACCCAGCCGGCTCTGAAGATGAAAATGACAGAAACAGCGACATAAATATTTAATTCAGCTCTAGGCTTGCACGCTAATGACTAAAAGGCAAAATAAATCTTTGTCCTGTTGTTTATTCAAGTAATATATGAATACGGTCTTATTACCAAAAAATTCTAACAGTTCCACAGCATTAAAGTAAGACAACGAATGCTTCCCCTTCACGACCGCCCTCGGCTGACCCATGCCAGGGCCCTCTGAGGGTCAGGCGACCTCACGCCGCTGGGTGTCCCTCCAGCTCTGTGTTTTACAGGGACATTTGGTTTTGTTTTCAAACCCTAACATTCTAATTCCAAGTTCTATGTTCTTTCCAAAACAGATTTTTTTTTTTAAATTTTCTACTTTCTTTGTGATTTTCCATAATTATGTTCATATTCTATACTCAGTGGGTACTCAAAAAATGCTTCTGATACTTAGGGCTGCCAAGTGTGGATTTGGGCCCCAATGAAGTACATTGGGAAAACCAACTAAAACATATACATGGGATTTCTTCCTGGAGTCCCCTCCTAGTCTGCTGGGTCCAGTCGTCTGTGCTAGATTCCCTCAAATTCTGGTCATCCCCGCAAAGGCCGTCCTAGCATATCACATCCCTTCAAAGTCCACAGGGCTCATTATACAACAAATAATACACTAATTCTCGGTAAAACTATAAAACTTACAGTCAGTTGTAATTTATAGCTTTATTCTAGAGAGCATGGAATTCTTATTTCTTTAAGAGTTTTTTGAGTTTCGTAGCTAAAATTTTAAAAATAGTCATATAGTTATAAATTTTTAAAAAAATAAAATGGTCGTCAATGAAACGTGTTTTGTAAAACAAAATGGGGTTATAACTGCAACCTGAGAAGGGGTGCAAATCCTATCAGAGCACACTAACGCATGCTTGGCCCCTAACCCTCCCCACACGTCCCCAGAGCAGTTCTGGAGCCGACTTGGCCCGGGGGCAGGTTCCAGCCCTCAGCCTCATGGGGGAGGCCCTGACCATCTTTCTGGCCTATCACACACTGCTCCAGGTCCTGCTCTGTATTCCACTTCCTTCCAAATACACTTTCTGGAACAATAACAAAGGCCCTTAAAACACCAATAAGCCTCATGCCAAAGGTTATGTAATAGTGAATTAAAGCTCAAGGGGCTAAAAACTAGTCTACAGTGTCAGAAGTCAGAACTATCAAAATACACAAAGAACTCATACAACCCAATAACAATGAAAAAACAAACCATCCAGTCAAAAAATGGGCAGAGGACCTAAATGGACACTTCTCCCAAGACATACAAATGATCAACAAACATATGAAAGGATGCTCAACATCGCTAGCTTTTAAGGAAATGCAAATCAAAACCACAATGAGATACCACCTCACACTTGTTAGAATGTCTATTATCAACAGGACAAGTCATACCAAGTGTTGGAGAGGATGCGGAGAAAAAGGAACCCTCATACACTATTGGGAGGACTGCAAACTGCTATAGCTACTACGGAAAACGGTATGGAGGTTCCTCGAAATACTAAGAATTGATCTACCATATGATCCAGCAATCCCTCTACAGAGTATTTACCCCGAAAAAGATATCTGCACACCAATGTTCATAGCAGCATTGTTCACAGTGGCCAGAACATGGAAGCAACCGAAGTGTCCTACAATAGATGACTGGATAAAGAAGCTGTGGTACATATACACAATGGAATATGACTCAGCCATAAGAAGAGATGAATGAAATACTGCCATTTGCGACACTATGGATGGACCCTGAGATAATCATGCTAGGTGAAATAAGCCAGACAGAAAAAGTTGAAAACCACATGAGATCAGTTACATGTGGAATATAAATCTAAAAGCAACAAACAAACATGACAGAGACTCATGGACATGGACGGTAGACTAGTGGTTACCAGAGGGGAGCGGGGAGGGGGAAGGGGGAGGTAGACGGGATAACGGGGTCAAATATGTGGTGAAAGGAAGAAATCTAACTATGGGCGGTGAACACACAATGCACTGTGTATGCGTTACTGTTCAACTGTACCCTTGAAATGTACTGGATCTGGTTAACCAATGTCATCATAATAAAAAAAATAAAAGTAAATAAATAAAAAAACAATTCCCTAAAAAAAAAAAAAAAAGCCATAAGTAGCTAGGGACCTGGGGAGGAGTGTTGATCGGGAGGAGGTATTTACCGAGGGAGTCCACTGGGTTGCTGGAAATGTTCTGCATCGCGGTCTGTGTGCTGACACAGGTGTACAGACACACGAATTCATGAGATCTGTATACTTTATGCAAATTGTACTTCGATTAAAAAGCGAAAATGAAACGAGATGAAACACGGAGCCTGGAAAGCCTGCCTGAACTTAAATTTGCTGAGGTGTGTTCTAGGGTCTCCCCAAGGGAGCGGTCCACGTTTGCCTGTAAAGAACGTGTACGCAGCTGTTGCTAGGTGCAGCACCCTGAAAGTGTCGACCAGATCAGGCGGCTGACAGCAACTGTCACCCGGCTTTTCCACATCTTTGCTGGTTTTCTGTCCAGAACTTCTACTACGGCGGGAGGTGCTGACATCTCCAACTGTAAGTGTGGATTTCTCTAGTTTTCCTTCCAGCTTTGTGGGTTTCTGCTTCGTGTTTGTAAAACTCTGTCGTCGAGGTGCATGCACATTTAACCCTGCTATGCCTTCGTGGTAAACTGACCCTGCCCCATTACGTAAGGTCTCTCGTCGTCCCTACTTTTCTGCTCAGACCACTGACATGAACATAGCACTCTGAATTTCTTTTGATTAGTGTTACACGCTGTATCTTTCCCCAACCTATCACTTTTGACCTTCCATTAATTTTAAACTGAATCTCTTAGAGACAACACAGAGTTGACTCATGATTGTGCTCCATTCCGAGTTCTGTCTTTTAGTTGATATGTGAGATCATTATGGGTACATTCTGATTTAGGTCTATCACTGCATTTGTTTACTTTTTGCTCCTGTTTTTCCTTCGTCTGTTTCCCTTTTCTTGCTTTCCTGTGAGTTGTTCAAATAATTTTTAAAAATCCATTTTAATACACCTATAGTGATTTTGACTATACCATGTTGTAATGGTTTTTTCGTGGTTGCTCTAGGGATTACTCTATACACACTCACACACAAACACACAGTTTTTCAAAAGCTGTTTAGACTCAACATTTTACCTCTTCAAGAATGTAGAAACCTTACACCATGTAGGTTCCTTACTCTCCCTTCTCGTTACACTCGTCTTACATATTACTACACCTGTACACGTTAAAAACTTGATCCGTTTTTCTTTTTTAATTTTTACTACCTGTCAAATATATGTTAAAGAACTCAAGAGAAGAAAAATACCCTATCGCATTTATCTAGATATTTACTATCCTTCCTTCAGCACTGATGTTCCAAGCTTCCTTCTGGATCACTTCCTCTCTGTTTGAAGAACTTCCTGAAGCAATGATTTTAGAGCAGGTCTGCTGGCAATGAATTCCTCAGTTTTCCTTCATCTGAGAATATTTTTATTTCACCTTCTTTCCTGACAGATATTTTCACTGGTTACAGAATTCTTAGTGGACAGTTCTTTGCTTTCAGCATTTTTAAAATGTTGTTCCACTCTCTTCTAGCCTCCAATAGTTTCTGATGAGAAATCTATAGTCATTCAAATCATCGTTCCCTACAGGTACTGTGTCATTTTTCTCTGGCTACTCTTGAGATTTTTCTTTGTCTTTTGTATTTACTAGTTTGCTTATAGATGTGTCTGGGTGAATTTCTTTGGTTCATCCTGTTAGGGTTTTGCCGTCGGATTCAAAGTCTTCCTTGTTAAGTGTTTTGAAGTACTTAAGAGATTTCAGATAACATTAATTCATAACTATAGTTTTAAAGATTAACTATGTAATGGTCTTAAATGTTTCGGGAATTTGATAAGTTAAATCCATAAGCTATTAATCAAAGAAAAGAAATAGCAATAGTTTTAATTTTTATACAGAAATATTAATATAAACTCTAGAGCCAATCTGCCCAAGTTCCGACAATGGTGCCACCATTTACTAAGCCTGGGCAAGCCCCGAGGTTAACCTTGCCTGACTTTGGGCAAGCCCCTTAACCTCTCCGTGCCTCGGCTGTCTCCCTGGTAAAATACAGATAACAACAATAACATCTGCCTCGTAGAAAGTGTTTGTAAAGAGGAAACGAATTAACATGTAAGGGTTAGAGTAATGCCTGGCATAGAGAAAGTGCTATAATGCGAGCTAACCATTTTTGTCATTTTAAATTGAGTACAGAGACTTAAGAAAAACTAACTTTTTAAATTAACAATACTCTCTTAAACACAAAAGCCTGTCTTGGTCCGTGAAATCCCCCCACCCATAGGCAGAGTGGAGCCCCACGGGCCATGACGTAGGAGCCACAACTCATCCACCTGAGCCTCACCCAGAAAAAAGCCACAGATACTAACTGAATGGGTGGTTCGATGATAGCCCACCAACACCTGGTGCCCCTAATATCTACACTACACAGACGTGCCCAGGTCAGCCAATGCAGACATAGGTCGGTCGGGCCCCCGACAGCTGTGTTCTGCGGAAGTGACCTTATTTGAAATGGCATGTTCTGCCGGCCAGCTAGTACTGGCACTAACCCTTTTTCATAACGAGTTTAACAGAATAACTAGAGATTACTCAAGTACAACTTCGAGAAACAAAACACTTAGAAAAAAATACCTACTTCCAAAGTTTTCTACCAAGTGTTAAACACTAAACTGTCCCTTTTAGAGTGATGCGGGATTTCTGGAGGCAGGGGAAAAAGTGAAAAACACCAATGTTTTTAGCTCTATTCCACCGCGATTGAGTATGCTTCCAAAGTAGTGTTTGGGTGAGATACTCAGGCCACGTTCCAGCAAATCGGAAGTGAATCATCCGAAGCCGGAACTCACGAGCGCACGACACGTCGGCCGCGGTGAAAGGGAAGGCAGCCTCACCTCGAAGTTGTACTTCTTCATCTGGCCGGAGTGCCGGCAGTACAGGTAGAGCATGCCGATGCTGCTGCCCACGGCGATGTAGTCCCCGTTGGTGTCGAGGGCCGTGAGGTAGACCACGATGGTGCGGAAACCCTTCTGGATCTTTGTGGGAATGGCATTGAGGAGAGAGTACAAAGGGCAGAACTCTCGGAACGTAACGGGCTCGGATACGGAAGCCATGGCCGAGGCGTCCAGAGGACCTGCAGGCGGGGACAGGAACGTTTCTTCAGCATCAAGGGAAACCTGGGGGATGGAGAGCAAGGCATCGTGATTCTTCCCACGCCTGGTCAGGCCAAAGGGAAGTCATGTTTAACAGTGGGAACGGGGAGCTTTCAGGTGGATAAGTGCTACAGCTGGAGCATAATTAGACAGAGAAAGTGAGCCGGGTGTCACTCGCGTCACTTCTGAGCATCTGTGTTCAAAACGTACTTCAATGTGTACTGGCCCCTGTAATTTACCTTGTGATACATATCAGAGAGATGGAAAGCGTATTAAAAAGTTCTCATTTCAAGTAGCTTATGACTGAGCCGGGGAGGGAAGGAGGCAGTGAAAACACGCAAAACTCCACGTGACTGGACGCACGTCTGTGGGTCTTGAGGAGAGGAGGGAGAGCGGTGTGGACCAGGGAGGTGGTGGCTTCACTGGAAACATCCTGAACTACGAAGCCGCCGGAGAGGACGGGACATGGGAAAGGGAAACAGAAAAGACACCTGTCCTAGGGGAAGTGAGCCAGGCCCTGATGCAGCGACAGGCTGTGCTGGGCCGGGCCCCCGCTGGCCGCCCGCGCCTCCTCTGCGCCCAGCGCCTCAGCGGCACAGACTCTCACCTGCTCTCGTGGAGGCCACACCACGTGGCACTCTGGAGCCTAAGCTTCCCCTAGTCGATACCCAGTCCTGACATGGCACGTTATGACACACCCAGGTTCACTCACGCATTTGGTCCTCTCCCTACCCTGGGAGACGGTGGTGGCATCGTCCCCAACTTGTAGACGAAGGTACTGCAGGCCAGAGGCTCACGGGCCTTGCGCAAGGCCACACGGCTGAGACCTGAATCTAGGCCCGCCCCCTCCCAGTGCTGGGCCTTTTCCAAAGTCACAGTCACAGATGTGACAGACAAGCAACAGCTCTAGTCAGATGTGCTTGTTCCTGATTCAACCTGGAGGGACGTTCAGCTTGCAAGTCCATGGAGATTTTCAAGGCCCCCTTGTAGAAACTTCTAGGGGCGCTAGACTGACGGTCTATTTGTACTGTGGGGTTTGTTTCTACAGAGTTGACTGACTTCCACGTCCTCTGCTGACGAAACTCACTCAACTCCTTCTCGCCAGAGGCCCTGGCACTGGCTGTTCCTTCCAGCTGGAAGGCCTTTCTCTAGATGTCACTCAGCTTTTGCTTTTTCTCAACATGTAGGTCTCTGCTAAAATGTCCCCTCCTCCACGAGGCCTGACCTGACCACCCCTGAGCACCCTCTATCACATCGCGCCCCGGCTTTACCTCTCCACACATCCCTTCCCTTCCGCTGCCCGGCCCCCGCACCGCCCTGGTCTGTACGCCCCACCGAAGCAGAGCCCACGTCTCTCACTCGCCCGTCTCGGAGGCGCTCAGGAAGTACATACTGAATGAACGAGATATAAAAAAGGAAAATTTCCAAGGAAGGAATGAGTGACAAGAATGGAAGAACGGCACAATATCTTTTCTGCAGTATGGTCCCGACTCAATGCTGGAACAGTAACCCCGGATCTGGGCTGCCCATCAGTTTTCCACGCATCTTCAGATCCGTGTCGCTGGGTAGTCACGACAGCCGGTACCGGGAGCGATGCAGGGTAACCTCGGAGCACTTTCTAAGGTAATAATCGATATACCGCTCCGCAATGGCTAAGAATACCGACGGACAATGCCACCTTCAGCAGGAGTGGACGCTCTGGGAGGCTTGGACAGAGTTTTAAGTGCCTCATGCCTTGTGCTGTGTGCAACAGAAATCAGGATGGTGATGCTGGTCCCGTCCACACAGTGGCACAGTTCATAAATGTACGGCTTTTAAGGACAAGGCCAATCCTTGGTTTCGCCCAAGTACTCCATGTATCAAACGAGGGCCAAATGGCTACCAGGCAACTCAAGTGACAACGGCCACTGGCAGACCTCTTGGGAAAGCATGTAGATCAATCACTGAAGGACATGGGACACAAAAACCAAAACGACGACAATAACAGCAATGGCGGTAACGGCCAATGCTATCAACGGAAACCATCCTTAGCACACTCACTAAATCCTCACAGGAAACCTGCGAGGCAGGCCCCACCGCCACCTCCAGCTCACGGATGAGGAAACCGTTCCCGTTTCAGCAGTCTCAACCTGCTCGGTAAAGTCAACACTGCTTCCGTGGCCACAAGCATCTCCATTAACGACACAAGACACCTCTCCACACCGCTCCTCCTCAAGCGGGGGTGCACCCTTCCCTCACTCACGCCACCGACCCCGCACACCTGGGACCCGGCAGTTGGCCACGCTGACCGACACGATGCCGCCTGGGTGGGCTGTTTTTCAAAACTGAGGCTAAGACTAATAATACGTAGTCCAAGTCATTCACTTAGCACTCAGCACCAATACGTCGCCAGAGCACGCAGACAACACCGTGGTCTAAGGAGTCACTCTAAAATCTCTACAAGTGACAACAGAGTCCCTGCTGTATTACCTATTTTTAAAGTCTAGATGCAACACTTATTATTAAGTGTTAAAATCTAATGGCTGAACATGATGAGTCTGAGGTAGCCATTTATCTTCCAGATGAAATTCTGTCCCTTCGCTGATCCCACGCCTGCTGGCCAGCCAGCGCTCACAGGCTGAAGCCTGGTGAGAGCGTGGAAAGTGAGCATTTTTAAAACGGCCCGTGCCTGCTGCACCCCACACCGCAGCCAGAGTGGCTTTCCACCACGTTCCCTGACAAGCCATGACCCGTCAGTCTTAGCAGGTCCCTTTCCGCCCTTCCCCGCCACCCCACACACCTTGTAAGAACGAGGTCGCCACCAGGAAGCCCTCGCAGGCCCCCTCAGACACTTGGTTGGTCTTCCTGTGCCTCTGCAGAACGCTGCGGGCAGTTAGCACACAGCGCCGCCGGCGTTTGCTCCCACTTCCTCCAAAGGACTCTTTCTAGTCTTTGCCCACATCCTCCTGGTCTACATACTCTGCGGTGCTGCGAAGACCAACAGAAAGTGTGGTACGATCAACGCTCAACACGTGTTTGTTGACTTATTCTCTCTCTGAAAACACTGTGCCAGAATTCCCCACGTATGACAACCTAAGATGGAAGATGATGCTACCTCAGTCACAGCCATCATTATGCAGAAACTCACTGGCCTGATGTCCAGGTCCAAAGAATATACTCACTTAAAAGTGAACGTGCACTTTGAGCAGCGGCTCGCTTCTCCCTCAGCAGTCAGTCGTCAGCTACAACCCCGATTCTACCAAGCTCCTCGTGCTCCACCGTACCTAGGAATGGCCACATTTGACACCAAAGCTTGTTTTCATTACGTGATTAACTGTCTCCTGACTCGCTCTTCACTTTTCCAAGTTCAACCATCTGCTCCGCCTGATGCAGTTTCTTCTTTTCCCACTAAGTTCCGGGAGCCATTCTGTCCCACTACGCAGCCACCACTATGGCATGACACCCTCCTCGAACTCCAAGTGTAACTTCTCCAGAACACTGCAAATCCAGCAGGAGCCAATTTTCCATTGAAAAAGACAACGTGGCTACAAAATAACTTAAACCTAACAAAAGCTACTTACTAGTCATTCCTTCAGAAGAGGACTATCCTTATCCCATCTTCCCCACCATCCGGCTCCAAGCCAGTTTCTACATGAATATACTCACTTTTAAGTAAGTATATTCTTTGGACCTGGACATCAGGCCAGTGAGTTTCTGCATAATGATGCAGAAACTTAAGCAGAACACCCCATATGCCTGCACCTGCTGGTTTTTGGAATAGGAAGCTTCCTGAGGGCGGGGACTGGTGGCGGGCATACAATGCACTCGAAATTACTACCTGCTGAATAAACGAACACAGGATGTAAGTCAGGTTAGCGAAAAACAGCAAGGTCAGAAGCTAATCAGGGGGAACTGTAGCTGGGTGTGAGAAAGTATAAAAGGCTTTGAAGCCCAGGAGACACCAGTGACAAGGGGCTACATGCTGGGATCTGGGTTCTGGGATTTCCCAGAATTCCTTTTATTAAAGTTGACAGGACCCTGTCTACAAAGAGCCCGCCAACTTCAAGTGCAACTGATCACTCCAGCAAATAAGGTAAATGCGCACCCAGGCTGGTATCCCACATTCTGCCGAGATTCAAAAGAAGCAAAAAACAGAATATACTCCTGAATCTCAGCGAGAAAGTAGAAAAGAATAAAGAGCGAGGAAGAGAAATGAAGGTAGACAAGGGGGTAGGGACAGTAGGGGCGAGCCGGAGCGGAAATGCACCGCCTGCCAGGCTCTGCGTCTGCACTTTGCGAGTACTGACCCATTTAATCCTCCCACCAAGACGGAGGCAGAAGCTACTGTCATCTCCATTTCACTGACGATGAATCTGAAACCCAGGGACGTGATATCACCTGCAGCGAGCAGAGCTGGGAAGGGGCAGCGCTGTGACCTGAACCCCATCCTCTAACCTGCACGACCTATTCTGCCTCCCAGGCCTTAAAGCAGGACTGAGAGAGGCGTCGTTCACGTATCCATTTAACGAACTTGCTGAGCACCCACTGGGCACGTACGTGCCTAAGCCTGGTGCCAGGCGCTGGTGGGCGGATGAAGGCACCAGGACTGGGAGGGCCGGGGGACGGAACGCAACGTCAATCATGACACTAGGGAGCGCGGGGCCTCGGGGCTAGCGG
The DNA here is from genome assembly GCF_902729225.1 of Pteropus medius. Taxonomy (NCBI): domain Eukaryota; kingdom Metazoa; phylum Chordata; class Mammalia; order Chiroptera; family Pteropodidae; genus Pteropus; species Pteropus medius. The sequence continues at coordinate 22,813,575 of NW_024349797.1, read as the reverse complement.
GCAGCTGGGAGGCAGGGGTGCGGCAAGAGGGACGGCTGGCGCGGAACGGGAGGCGGAGGGGAGCCGGGGCGCGAGGGGCGAGAGGGGCGGAGGGCCCGGGGACCGGGTCGGGGTCGGCAGGCCGGCGCCGCAGAGGCGCGCTGGGCGACCACTGCCACGCTCGGCGGACCGCCGGCTTCTGCCGGGCGGGGAGCCTGGCGCTTCGTGCTATGGCATTCAGCCTCGGCCACCGCGCGCGAGCGACGGGAGCGGGAAAGGGGGGCGAAACGCGCAGGGCGGCGCTGAGGCGAGGGCAGGGGGTCCGGGAGGCCGAGGAAGGGGCGCGGGCCGGACTCACCTCCCGCGGCAACCCCTCGGGACTCGTCGGCCCCGCCGGGCGGCAGGGGGTGGGGACCGCCTCCGGGCCGCGAGGGATGCCGGGAGCCCGTTCCCTGGGCAACCGGGCCGGCCCCGCTGAGCAACAGCGCACTCCGCCGGGGCTGGAGCGGCGGAGCCACAAGTGGCGGCGGGAGGGGCGGAGCGGAAGTGACGCAGGCGCGCTTCCGGCGGCGTGGGCGGGGCTTCGCGTCTCCTTCCTGGGATATCGGCGGACCGAATGGAAGGTGCGTGTGACCACCGCCCCCGGGGTGGAGTTGGGGCTGGGGCCGGGAGCCTCTGGGGTGCAGTGGGGTCTGCGCGACGTCCCAGCCCAGCCCGCTGGCCCCGCGCGGGCTCTGCAGGCAGCCGGGGAACCAGTCAGCTTTTCCTGGCCTCCGTTTTTCACACGCAGGACGAGATGATGTGCGCAAAAAAGTGTCAGGGAACCAACCTTGTGATTAGAGGGTTGGAACATTCGGTCCCATACCCTCAGTCCTCTACTTCCAGGAAGGGGAGAGATGCCGGAGGTTGAATCAATGGCCAGTTACTAATCAATCATGCCCGTGTAATGAAGGCACTACGAAAACCCAAAAGCAAAAGGACAGGGTTCAGAGAGCTCCAAGGCTGGTGAAAAGGCAGGTTCTCGGGGAGAGTGGAGCACTCAGGGAAATGGAGAGCGCCCCTTCCCGCGTACCTTGTCGTCCCCATCTCTTCCTGGGTTATAGCCTTTTATAATAAACCAGTAATCCGGTAAGCGAAGTGTTTCCCGGAGTTCTGGGAGCTTCTCTAGTAAAATAATCAAATCCAAGGGAGAGGTGTTTGGAACCTCCCATCTATAGCTGGTATGTCAGAAGGTGACAACCTGGACTCGGGACTGTCATCTGAAGTGGAGGTGGGGGAAGGCAGTCTTGTAGAACTGACTGAGCCCTTAACCTGTGGGATCTGTAGCTTTCTCCAGGTGGCTATGTCAGGATTGAATTTATTGCTTGGTGGTGGCAGTGGTGGAGAAAAATACACATGGGAGAGGTCCCTGTGATAACAGACAGTGTCAGATACTTACCATGTGTTGGGCCCTCACAGCTTTACGTGCATTACCTAAACTTACATCAGCTCTTTGAAGTAGATGTATTTTATCTCTGTTTTACAAGTGAGAACATTGAGGCTCTGAGAGGTCAGTTAACTTGCCCAAGATCGCCCAGCTGGCAATGGCAGAGCTGGGATTTTAACCCAGTCAGTATGATCTTCAGAGTCTAGACTCCATACTATACCACTGTTGTGTGTCCTGGATTCCTGAAGGGGCCCCTCACAGAATTTGGACTTTATCCTGTGGGCCATGAGACGCCTTTGCAGGATTCTCATTAGGGGAGGGGAGAGGGCACAGGCGGGCTGGGAGAACTCAAACAGACTGAGTTGGCTTTTGGCGGTCTGGGGGTTGCTTCCCGCAGGAGCTGGGATCTGGGCTAGTCTTGGAGCATGGGCAGCACTAGCCTAAGGAAGGAAAGAAAGGACTGCAGATGCAAAGGCCTGCAGGTGACTCCACTTTTCAGGAGCTGCCAGTGATTGAGCCGGAGATCGAGGCGGGTTCCAGGTGGGAGTTGAGATAAGTGTGGAGGCGGAAAGAGTCAGATCCTGAAAGATCTTGGACTTTCTGCTGGGTCCTAAGCGTGAAGATCATCTCTGCATCTCTGGGGCCCAGCCTTGTCAGTGTCATGGGGCGACGAGCACTTGTCAACCACAAAGCTCTAAACAAATGTTAGGCATCAAAGTGAGACTAGATAACAGGAATACAGTGGCATGGGGCATTGGAGAGTTTCTGCAGGAAATCACGTCGTCACCTTACTTCCGACCTTTGAAAGTGGTCAAAGTGCTTCAGGTAAAACTTTGTGGAGCCGTTAAGCTGGGACAGGATCCAGTGATCTCTGGTGCGTCTTAAAATGTAAAAACGATTCTTTTTTTTCTTGTTCTGGGAAATTTCACAGTCATCCAGACTTAGTTTCCACAACATTTATTTGTCCAGTTGATGTAGCATTTTGGATTGTTTTACTGTTGAGAGTTAAGAGAACATTTGCCGTCCAACTACGATCATGACTTTTATAATAATTATGTTTCTTTTACTGCCTGTCAGCAAAGACTCTTGGAAGTGTGACGCCCAGAAAACCTGTCTTATCTGTCAGCGCAAGAAAAATTAAGGATAATGCAGCCGATTGGCACAATTTAATCCTGAAATGGGAAGCCCTCAGCGATGCAGGTTTTGCTACTGCAAATAATATCGCCAACACGAAAATCAGTTTGTTGTAAGTATAGGTAGAGCTCTGGACTCTCCACCCTTAACGATTGGCAGCCTTTTACATCTCCAGCAACATGAGTGAATTAAATTATATTACGCAAAAAAAGCAAGTGGTAAAATGATATTTGCAAAAATGAACTGTATATGTACATTTTAAATTCAAAATTACGCTACCTATTGTTCGTGGTTACATTGGTATACAAAATAAAAGTTCAGAAAGAAAGACACAGTCTCAGTTCACGATACTGGCATCTTCTGGGAAGAATGAGTGTTGGGGTGGCAGGTAAATGGGACTTTATCTTCATAATGTTGCATTTTTTTGTGTGATCTTGTGATTTATAATAAGAAATATCTGTTTGGTCTTTATCTCTGTTCCCTACACACTTCTCCCAAAACCCTTATAATTTTCTAATCGATAAGAGCAGTGGGAGACTCTTTTGTTAAAATAGTTGGTCTTTGTCCTCCGGATAGCTTTACTTCCTGAAATAGCTCCAAAGCAATAAAAGCAAAAGAGATGTCTTGTTATTCAAAATAAGCCCCTTTCAACCACACCTGAGTTTATACTAATAAGGTGACTTTTGGAAAGCCCCGTTATTAGGATGGAGGCTGAACCCACCCTTAGAGGGGAGCCCACCAAGCCATTAGAGGGTTGGAACTGTCAGCACCTCCTCATCACTCCCCTACCTCTCAGGGAGGTGAGAGGGGCTGGAAGTTGAATTAATCGCCGGTAGCCAGTGATACACTCAGTCATGCCTACGTAATGAAGCCTCCATAAAAAACCCAGAAGGATGGAGATTAAAGAGCTCCAGAATGGTGAACAGGAAAGCCTTCATGTGCTGGAAGGGTGTCCTCAAATTCCACAGGGACAGAAAATGCTTGCTTGGGACCCTTCTGGACCTTGCCCTATGTACCTGTTCATGTGGCTGCTCTTTCATATTCTTTAATGTCTTTTGTAATAGACCAGTAATCTAATAAGTAAACCATTTTCCTGAGTTTTGTGAGCTGTTCTAGCAAATCAGAGAAGGGGTTTGTGGAAACCTTTGATTTATAGCCTGTCAGTCAAAGTGCAGGTAACAACCTGGACTTGCTGTTGACATCTGAAGTAGAGGGGTGGGAGGATCAGTCCTGGGGACTGAGCCCTCCCCTGTGGGAGCTGATATTGTCTCCGAGTAGAGAGTTTCAGAACTGAGTTAAACTGCAGGACACCCAGCTGGTGAGAATCAGAATTGCTTGGCGTGGGGAAACCCTCTCCCCGACACTTGGTGACCAGATGTCAGCAGTGGGGTAGCGCACTGAGGGTGGAGGAGACACACAGCGAGTGTGTTTTAACTCAGCAATGTCTTTAAAAAGACGAATTGTTAAGAAAACTTAGCAGTTGCCAGTTCCGATTAGAGGATCTGCTTTATGATCCTTTGCACTTTCATATGTATATTTTTTAATTTCTCCGAGTTATGTACACGTATCCCCCAGCTTACCTTTGTTGACAGGCCAGAGTCGAGTCTTCCCCTCCTGGCCTGTCCCCTGGCTCTTGCCAGCTTCTTCAGACCCCACACACTTTGGGCCTCTGCTGCCTTTTCCTGGTGGACCCTGCTCAGCAGTTCCCCTGAGATGCTCTCATCATTTCTGTTCTAACGACTAGTTTTGTCCTTATCTGTTGATTGTGACCCCACTGGATGAATTTCATGCCCCATGGGTCGCAGCCTTCAGTTTACAAAGCACATTCCCGGATTGCGAACTCGGGGTGACCCACATCTTGGTCATCCTTGTGGCTGAGCACTGGGCCCTACTCCCAACATACCGCATGGCTGAATTTAATTGACTCGTTCAAAATTGAGTAACTGATGGACGTATTCATCGTGTAGGGAAATAAGTAAACACATATTTAATGACATGAAACGACGGCGACGCGAAGTGTGACTCAGGGACGTGGATGTTGAGCTTCTGCAGTTCACCGCGACCAGATGAGGCACGCTCACGGGGGGTGTTCTGTCCCCACCTCTCTTTCATCCAGGAGTAAGGACAGGACAGAGTTAGAGAGCAGCAACGAACCTGCGGAAAAGACGCATCCGGAGTACAGCCAGGAGCTCGAGGTGCTGTGTGAGCAGCTGCGGGCCACGCTGGATGGTTTGGTAAGAGCCAGGGACCCAGCCCCCGCCGTGCTCGCCGTCACTGACCCCGGGGCTCACGGCACCGCGGGCCGCCTTCCCTTCTCCAGGCCTCCCCCGTTGGTCTCTTCCTGCACCTGTCCCGTAGGTCCTGCTGTCCCCACAATGCGGTCCCCGTCCTTCGTCCTTTTGGTCCTGTGTGTTGTCCGGGGCGGTTTCACCCCCTTCCAGGCCCCACAGCAAGTACTTTAGGGCTTTGTGGGCCCCTCGGTCTGTCCTGTGTCCACTCAGTTCCTCCAGGTGAGACAGCACGTAGGCGAGTGGCTGTCGCTGTGTTCCAGCAACGCTTTATATATGGACACTGAAATCTGAATTTCATACAAGTTTCGTGTGTCAGAAAATATTCTTTTGATTTTTTTCAACCATTTAAAAGTGTAAAACCCATTCTTAGCTTGCGGGCCATACAGAAATAGGCTGCGGGCTGGATTTGGCCTGTGGGCCCTGGTCTGGCCCAGGAGAGACACTCAAGTGATCGTTTAATGAACCAGGCTGGATTTCAGCGTCCACCTTACAGGCCACCAAATGGATAAAACACGTCGCCTCTTGGCCGGGCACACGAATAAGGTTGTTCACACGTTTGAGCTTGGATAACTAAAGCTTAGCTCCAAACATAAACTCTTTATATTTTAACCTTTTCTTGACGAGAACGTTTCTAATGGTTTCTGTGCTTCCTTGCCTTTTTCAACAATATGTCAAATATAATTGTATTTATTCAGGATATCAATTCAAATTTAGGATTCTACCTATTATAAAGGCAGACTTAATAGGTTTAAATAGGTTCAAAAGAGTTTTCAGGATAGAAGTACTACCCTTTTAAACATCCCATCGCTTGTAAGATGTGTAAAAAATGGCATGTTGAGAATTTTTTGATGATTTAGCCTTTTTTTAACGATTGAAATGCCGTACTATCTTCAGCGTGTTTTGATGTGTTTGGGGCTCTTTTTCTCCTCTAAATTCACAGCTTTTTGTGATTGTCTGCTTTGTGATTCTGCCTTCCCTTTGGCCGTGGAGCTGTGCTGTGATGAGACACTTGCCCTGTGCCCTCCACTCAGTACACGAGCAGGTCACAAGGCGGCAGTGTCTGTAGTAACCTCATGTTCAGCCCCACTCACGGGAAGGTGGGAGGACAAAGTGTGTGGGCCTCGCGATACCTGTGTTCTTTGCTTTATCTCTGTTCACACGGTGTCTCTGGTAGGCGAGTTCTGGACATAGACTTCTGCACCCTGGTGGTCAATGGAGGCAGAATAAGCTTTTGAAAACTGGGCACTTGTATTTTGTTCCTTCGTTTTTAAATTAACGCATTCGATCATGACAAGTATTTTTGTTGAGACAAAAAGCAGATGTACCGATTGTTTTTGAAAGAGAAGGAACTGGGTGGCCAAGTTCCTGTGTTGAAATACTCTAAACAGCCAGCATGCCGCTGGGTGAGCACTAATCGCCTCATCACTTGTCATTTTCACGTCACCAAGTGCCACCAGAACTTCTATCCTTGACCTACAGTTTCCTTTCTGGTATTAAACATTTTGCAGAATCCCCAGATTGTGTTAGAATGAGAAGCACTTTAGATGCGTGCTGGGTCCAGAAAGGCCAGCAGCAGGCTTGGGGAAATCCGGGGCCCCTGCCCTGGGTCCCTCCATCCCACAGCACAGGTCCAGGGCGAGGGTGGCCTGGCCTGAAAGTGGCCGCTGAGTTTCAGGTGGCTGTGCTCGTGGTGAGCCAAGATCCTGAGATCTTCAGACAAAGGCTGGTCTGAGTCGATGAAAGCCAAGAAATGGGGAGCCCCCCCACCCCTGGTAACAGGCAGAGGGAGCATGGGCGCACGTTCAGAGGGGCTTGTGGGGACCCAAGGGGGCAGGCCATGACAGAGAGAAGTAATTGGAGGAACTTGGGTGTTAGCCCAGGAAAGGGGAACCATCACAGCGAAGAGGCTGTCCACAGAAAAGGAACCGACGTGCTGGTTTATGAGGCCCAGAGGTGGGGGAGACCCCTGAACCCGCACGTGGGTTTATAGGCTCAGAGTCGGGGAGACCCCTGGTGCCAGCAGAAGCTTTGACTCCGAGCAGTGAATGATCACCGAAGCCCCGTGCAGAGTGTGGGTGGGCTCTCCGGGGAGGGTGGTGTGTCCACCGTTGGAAATGTGCCCCCAACAGCCGGACGGTCACTCGGTGGGTTTATTACAGAGGTCATCGCGGAATGAACCCTGGGTGGGACTGGGTCGGTGTCCACACAGTTCACCCGTCCTTACACCTACCGCACAATCGCATCGTGTCCCGCACGCTGGTTCACATTGTCCTAGAATGCAATCAACGCCGAGTATCAGAACGTTAGCTGGGACGGCTGCTCTGCCAGGGTTCGAGTCCGGGGCGTCCTCCCTTATGCCGGGAGGGTGGCGTTATTTAAGTTTGGCGAGATGCAGAGGCACGGTGGTGACCAGGAGCTGCAAGATAACAGAGCGGGAAGCAGGGCCCGGCCTGGGCTCAGGGTTATGGGCGCCACGGCCGCCTGCCGCCTAAACACCACCCGGTCCCCGCCTGCGTCCCACACGGGGAAGGGCCCCGTGGTCTCGCACCTCCCTACCCACAGGTGCCTCCTCCGGTGAATCTGTGTATTTTCCGGACGAGTAGACTTTACATCTAGGACAGTTGTAGATCCCCAGAAGGGCTGAGCAGAGTGCAGAGGGACCGTAGCCTGTCCCCAGCCCACGTGCCGTCCTGCTCCTCAGCATTGCGTGTGTGTCACGCATCGGCGTGGTGCATGTTACGGCAGGAACCGGCGTTGATAGGTGGTAATTAACAAGGTGTGGTTCGTTCAGATTTTCTTCACTTTTCCCTAATGTCCTCTTTCCAGGTCAGGGCCCCATCCAGACAGCACAATGAGTTGTCTCCGTCCCCTTAGGCTCCTCTTGGCTGTGACAGTTAATGAGACTTTCCTTGTTTTTGATGACTTTGGCAGTTTCGAGGAGGACGGTCAGGTGTTTTGTAGGCTGTCCCTCAGCTGGGAATTGTGTGCCGTTTTTCTCGTGGTCTGTCAGGAGTTGTGGGTTTTTCCCAGGAAGACCACAGAAGTGCCCTTCTCACATCATGTGACGGGCACATCCCATCAGCGTGATGTGGCACTGTGACCTTGATGACCTGGTTGAGTGCGTTGATCAGGTTTCTCCACTGCAGAGTGACTCCCCGCTTTGGCAGGAAGTCACGTGCGGCCCACACTTGATGGGTGAGGGTTCGTGCCCCTCCCCGAGAGTGGGGCCCCTTCCCAGGGTCTCTGGAGCCTTCTGCAGGAGGTGTCTCTTCTCCCCACGGACTTCCTCAGCCCCTTATGTCTGGCAGCACGGACTCTGGGTTACTTATCTGTCTTACACTTTGGGTTATGGTCCAGCTCTGCTTTACTTTGTTCCTCAGATTGCTCCCGCTTGGGCCATTGGGAGTTCGGGTGGCTGCTGTGTCCCTTTGACAGGGCCCTACCATTGTGAGTCCTTGCTTGTTTTTTTTGAACCCGTTCTGCACTGCAGGGTGCTCTGGGCTCATCTTGAGTATTTCCTGCCTCAGTCTTGAGATCAGCCATTTTCCTCCAAGGAGCCCCAGTTCCTTTTATTGGAGAATGGCGTTTAAACTGAGACCTGGGTGCTAGCTGTCTGCTCCAGTGAATTTTTTATATTTTAACGTGGTTTGGAAATAGTTTATTTTATGTTCATATCATAAAAGTTGACATTATGAGGATATCGATGTTATTTTTGCTGTTTTCCTCCAGCCTTTGGAGAGAATGGTTTCCCAGACATGGCTTTAAGTGTCTTTAATGTATGTGACCTTGATGGGGGTTTTGAGGCACCCCTTCCCCTAAGCTGGACAAACACTTAGCAGTGTGTCTGCCAGCGTGGGAGGGCACGTACCACTGTGAGCGGTGAGTGTGGCTGCTGTGAGCGCGCCGTGAGTTCAGGGCTGCACACGTGTGTGTGACTTTAGCGTCGTTATTGACATACGAGCTCCAGGATCCAGCGTCAAGCCTCCAGGGCTTCGCGTGCTTTCCCGATCTTCTTAAGCTTTTCTTAGGATCGGGTGGTATCAAGGAGCTGCTGCCGGATGCAGAGGGGAGCAGAGCGTTGGGCGTCAGGAGACTGGGGGTCAGGAAGCGTGGCGTCAAGTCCTGGCCTCATCTCTCCTGATCTGAGAATTTTCCAGCTGTGAGACAGAAAGGTTGAGACCTCCCCTGGGGGTTAGGCTAGGTGAAATATTGAACCTAAAGAGATCAGGGAAGGAGTAGAGTTCTGTAAACATTAACGTTAGCGAAATTTAGTGCAAGCCACCTCAGATGTAATTGGAGGGTGGTGGAAGGACCAAGTGCAAGGAATTCAGATTTCAGTGCTTTATGTATCTTATTTCCCCGTGTCCATAAAGCTATAGCTGTACTTAGGAGTCAGCACTGTGGTCTTAGAGACCTGTGCTACTTACACCTGGAATCTTGGTTACCTCACCTGTTTGTTTGGTTTAGTAAACCTTCCATAACTCCAGCTCCCCCACTGACTTAGTCCTCCTAACCCCCGGGAGAGCATGCACTTGGCAGGCCCACTGCGCTGGCCCGTCCCACGGGAGGGGCGGGTGGTGTCCACCGTGCCGGCCCTGCAGGTGGGTGCACTGAGGTGCCCACAACGTCAGGTTCTCCTCGGTTCCTTCCTGCCTGAGGGTGTGGGCTGCCTTTTGTTACTACCATTTCATAAACAAGGAAAGCAAGCCTCAAAGAAGCTTCAGGAAACAGGCAGTTAATGAAAGAGGCAGAAATGAGCTCCTTTAATGCCCCTTCCCTCTTTCATCCCGAAAAGCCGGCGTGCCCTGCGGTTCCTCCCGGGCCTTGGTGCTGACAGGTGGGGAGTGTTGGTGACGTGGGACTCGGCCGACCTTCTCCTCTCCAGGACGGGAGGTCCGGGGTTTATTACCGAATAATCCAAATGACCAAATCGGGACACTGTCTGCCTCCACCTCCCTGGAAATTTGCTGTGCATGGCGTTAACGGTGTTGAGTTATTGGACTTTTGGTCTCAACAGACATATTTCTTAGCTTTGAAATCTTAGAGTTACCGCATCTGGGACTGGAGTAGATTTCAAATTATATGCTCATGTTCCAAATGAATATCTTTTCAGACCAAAATACAGGTGAAAATGGAAAAGCTGTCTTCAACGACCAAGGGAGTCTGTGAGCTGGAAAACTACCATTACGGGGCGGAGGGCGAACGGCCCCCCCTGTTTCACACGTGGCCCACAGCCCACTTCTGTGAGTAGTTCTTTCTGCATCGATTTTCAAAGGTGAATTAGGAGAGCTTTTGGCATCATTTAGGTCTGGTCCGCTAGGAAGCTGATGGCTGCGAAACTTAATTCAAGAGGATCCATTTAGGGGAAGGAGATGGGACCATCTTAAAATGAGCATTTCTTCTTGGCTTTAATCTCCTAATAATCAACAAAGAATATTAACAGCGTAACTAGAGACCCATGAAGTGACTGCCGTTATTAGCCCTTTAAACCAGTGGGTGGAAGGAAGCCCACCTCCCCTGCAGAGGCAGAAAGCTTTTTTTTTTTTTTGGCTTTTGTTTTAATTAAAAAACAAAACTGCAGCCAACCCCATGGGAGAAGACTACTGGAAAAAATGGACTCATCACTTAAATACTCTTGTGTGAGATAAGGGTTCAAAAGAAAGACTAAGCTATTTGATAGCGATTTGAGACCTCACTTTTAAACAAGGGAGAAAAGGATAGAATCACCTACTGTGTTTATTGAATTATCACCAGTTCGAGGTTAATCTATTTATAATCATTTATAATTTATGTCACTATATTACCATTTGTAGCTAGTGCAGGTGCTTAGGAGTTGAGTGGAGAGGCCTAGTTACTTTTTCCCTTCGTGACACCTAGCATGTTACGTAATCTGCTAACCCGCCCCCGCCGAGTGATACGGTGCACCGGGTCCTTTTCTGTGCCGACGCTGCCGTGATTCCGGTGCTCGGTGCGGAGCTTTGCAAGGTGCCGGTCCTCCCCCGGCAGTAGCACTGCCCTGAGCGGCGGCCGTTAAGGGCACTTGCGCTTTTTCCAGACGAGGCCTCCCGCCAGCTGTCCGACATGTACGGGAAGGAGCTGCTCCTGAAGCGCACGATCACGGAAGAGCTGGCACACTCCTCGGACCACGACCTCACCCTGAGCTACTTGTCCCTGTGGCTGCACCAGCCCTACGTGGACAGTGACAGCAAGCTGCTTCTGGAGAGCATGCTGCTCGAAACCGGGCACCGAGCGTTGTGACCTCCGTGACCTCCCAGCACGCCTTGCGCGAGCTGCTCCGGGCCCTGGACTGCTGGCCTCTGCGCGCCCAGGGCGGCCAGCCCTGCGCCCAGGACCCAGTGCCCTGCGCCACACCTGTGCGCTGGCCTGGCCCCCGCCCGACCTTCTGAGGGTCCTCCAGACCGGACCATCTCACCAGCTTCCCTGCGGCCTCTCCAGACACGCCTGTTACTGCTGCGTGCCATCCGCCACCTGGCGTCATCACCCATCGTGAACCTGTCACCCATGAGGACTTCTGCACGAAATAAATGCGTTCCTCGACAGAACGATGGCGTGATGGTGTTTCTGTAGATTACGTGTATCTTATATGGATTACATTTGTGTAGAAAGTCCTTGGTTTAGTATTTTTACTTCATACCTACCTGTATTGTTTACATTTTTGTGAGACTATATTAGTTTTATAATCACAACTAATGTTTGAAATACCATAGGGTTAACTGGGTAAAGATGGTAAAGAAAACCACAAGAAAACGGCTTCTATTTCCATGCTGAGGATACGACAGTCCAAGTCACACTGGTAGCAAAACTCCTAATATTCTGGCAATATTTGCCACCAAACGTTGAAGGGTTGAGTCTGTCATTACTCCCCAGGAACAAATCTAGAATTGTGCTGTGGGGTACAGGATGTAGCCTCATGAACCGAAGCTCTAGAGCCCCACGAACAGATGGAACAGAAAATATGTCAAAAATAAAAGACGTCAGTATGGCAAGGATTTATTTTGAGAAAAAGGGTTTCTTACTATTGACATAGCAAAAGCATCTAAAGGCAACATTTCTTAGAATTTCTCTTCTCTCTGCCTGTGCGATATTCAATTAAAATCCAACCATCACAAATGTAGCCCGTGAGACGTGCAGGCTGGAAACTTGGTTAGCGGTGCAGCTGACCGGGTGCAGCTGAACAGAGCTCCGGGCAGGAATGGTGGTGCTTAGCCACACGCTCCCCCGCTCACTCAGGAAGCAGGCCGCTGCCCTTAGCTGCAGGGGCAGATGGCAGCACCCACCAAGGCATGAGGTCCATCAGCAGTCAGTTTTATGTTTGGGGGGCACGTAGCGAATAACTCCCCTTCAGAGGAGACACTGAAGGATTTCTAGGCCTTTCTAGACATTTCATGTTTCTTGATGCCTCATCCCCCAGACACCCAAGTAACTTGGGAGAATTAATAGAAAGGATCGATACTGCTCAGAACAAACTGTCCCGTGACATTAGCCCAGAGATCTGTCCCAAAACAGAATAGGTATCGAATTAACGGCAGAGGTCTCTGGTTGTCAAATTTGCTGAGTTCCAGAGCCATTACACAACTGTAGAAATAATATGCAGAACAATTTCCATCCGAAAGAAGCAAGTCATCAGAGAACTGGTATTGGAATTCTGTCGACTGGTGGCTTGACCACACAGTGATCTCTGCTTCCAGAAATTGGGCCAAAAAGACAGTGCGGAAATATAAAAATACCAACAGAAACAGGACGGGATTGGGGAGGATTTGGGGATGAATTCATGATAAGTTTAATGAAAACTAAAGCTAATAATTCATATATATTCCACCAAACACAAAGGTTATACAAAAGCACTAAAGCAGTCACAACACCACACACAGCTCGGCTGCAGACCGCATTTGCAGGTAACAAACGATAAAGTGACTCGACAGTTGATTGGCCACTCATCTGTTTACCAGATATCCCTGGACCCCACCTTCTCGGCCCTCGGCAGCCTGCCCCGCTAGCTCCCTTGTGGTTGGGTGAGGCCATATGGCTAGTTCTGGCCACAAAAGCACATTTCATTGTGACTTTGACCTGTCCTGGAGTCCTCTCCCTCTGGTGTGGCCACCAGCAGTGTTGGACATGTGGCTGCCCCTGCCGGGGTCCCCCACCTGGCCATAATGAGACAGCCCTCCCACCAACCTACGAGTGACATGTGTGAGCAAGAAACACCTTTGTGTTTTAAGCTGCTGAGGCTTTGGACTGAGCACCAACCCCAGCCTCTCCAGACTGAGCTTAGCCGGCCTAGGAGCAGGTTTGGTAGAGGCCACCGGTTGTCCTTCACTGTTGATTCTCTGCTTCGCTGACGTTTAGGCTGGCCCGGGGTCACCGGTTTAGGACTAGGTGTGGCATGTGACCGATGAGAGCAGAGAGCCTGTTGCACCTTCCAGATCAGAGGCCTTAAAAGGTGTGTGTGCTCCTGTTCCTTCTCCCCCACTGGGGGATGCTGCAGACACAAGGGGGCCCTGAGCCTCCCATACCTCCGTGAAGAGGGCCACCCTAGGGGTGAGGAAGCAGCCTGGGTCTGGACCACCTCCAGAGCAAAGCCACCCAGCTCTCCAAGTGCCTACCAGCTCACATTTTGAGAGGTGCCGTGGTCTCAATGTGTCTCCCCGGAATTCACATTGAAATCCTAACCCCCAAAGGAAGGGGACGGTATGAGTCGGCGGGGTCTTGGGGCACGCTGGCATCCTGAGCGCGGAGCCCTCGTGAATGCGGTTAGTGCCTTATCTCAAAGAGGCTCCGGTGAGATCCTGGTCCCTTCCACCATGTGAGGACACAGTATGAAGGTGCCGGCTGTGAACCGGGAAGCGCCCTCACCCCGCCAGCCGAGCTGGAGCCCCATCTCCGACTTCCTGCTCCCACACTGTGAGTGATAACTTCCCATTTGCGAGATGCCTGGTCTGTGGTTGTCGTAGTAACCTGAACGGACTAAGACCAGAGAGAAATAAAACAGTCTTGTTTACATCACTGCATCCTTGGTATCTGTTAAAACAGCCAGCTGATAACCTATCAAGAGGAAGGTTGGGACGTGTGTCCACGGGTGGCGGTGGTGGCAATGGGGATAGCACGGGATTGGTTCATCTTCCGTACGTCAATAAAAATGCATAAAACTGAAGCACCACGAGTGAGCATAAGCTTGGTATTTAGCGATGGAAGCTGAAACGCCACAGAGACAGCTGGAGACCGGAAGGTGGTGGCTGGAGAAGAGGGCGGCGAAGACAGGAGCGGCCGTCGTGTGGCAGCGCAGGTTAGTGTGACAACGCTGGGTGGTAATCACGCTGCAACGTGCACGTATCAAATCCAAACAGGAGCTGCGTCTATAAAGACTAAGTCTTAGAGAACCGACACTTTCAACTACATGCATGTATAATTGTTAAAAAATAAAAACCAAACAGAAAAAAGAACGCTGAGCAAATGGGGGAAAAAACCAAGGCAATTATCTCTGGGGAAAACAAACGCTGACAAAGTGTCATCACGGGACGCCAGGCTCAGCAGTGAGCAGTATTCACATTTCGCTGTACGACTGACTGACCACCAACCCCAACCGTGACATAAGGACGACGGAAGTGTAGAGCGGGACAACATGTGAGCCACGTCCCCAGACAGCCATGGCCAGGCGCGTGGAGGTCGGGAAAGTGGTGGCCTGGGTGAGGGAACTGAGGCCTGGGGTCGGCCGACTTGCTCGTCAGAGGCCCTCGGCAGCCCTTGACGTTTTATGCTGTGTGTGTATTATTCCCTAGACGAGAATGAAGACTTATCTTAAAGACATGGACCTCAGAGGGCATCAGAGGCTGAGTCTCCACGGCCCCTCCCTTCCGGGTCCACTCTCCCCACTCCCACGACCTGGCGGATGACCTGGTGCCCCAGAGCAGAGGGGGTGCACCTGCAGGGCCCCCCAGCTTTCTAGGAAACACAGCGAAAAGGGAACTGTTATTCATCACATTTAGGACTCGTTCACAGCGGCTGGACGCAGACTGGGTGCCAGAGACCATGGTAAATGCCGGAAACACATCCTCACTGAAGGCCCACACCGGCCACGCAGTGGCGTCGCCCGGGTGGTGTGAGTCCCAGATGTGCCCTGGTGCCTCTTCACGCTTGCGCCTAGGCTGAGTAGCTCAGACTGTGAGTACCGTGTGTACAAGAGGAAGTTCTTGATGAGCAGATTCTCACCTGTTTTCTATGTACTAAGGTCACGTGCCAGTGCAGTGCTGTGACGCCGCCGCTGCGCTATCAATCTGTGTTTGGGGACCCTGCAGACGCTGCCCTGGGGGTCGGTAAGGGCGCCCCAAGCGCAGGTGTGTCAGCCTTGAAGGCTGGGGTCGGGTCTGCGCCCGTCGGCAAATTCACTGTCTGTTTATAGTAGCATCTGCATAACGAAGTTAAGATGCGCTGGCTAGCGACAGGGTTATGTCCTGTGAACAGAGACGTGTATCAGGGCCTCGGTGGCCCCCACCACGGTGGGATCCGGCCCGCTTGTTGTCAGGCGGGGCACCTAGCTTTTACGCCTCACTCGCCTCAGTCATACACTGCAAGTAAAGATGACTTTCTTCCCCATTTCCCAGTTAAATGTGCCCAGAACGGCTCGCTTACTTAGTTTTTACTGAACCTAGAAGCAGCTTCTAGTATGACCCAATCTGGTGAAGAAGCAGCACATCAGAAGGAGAAAAGGGACGGTCATTTGGGACCAGGGAGCAGATGATCAAGTCATAGCGGGATCAACTGCAACGGCCTCCGACACTTCTGCGAGGTGGCCAGCGGGAGGAAGGCGTCCATGACAGCCACCCGTACGACGAAGGAGAGAGAGAAACGCAGACAGTGTGGTAGAAAGACATTCTTTATAAATAAAATGTTCATCTGTGTCGGTATTCACATTAGAAAAATATACATTACTTGAAATAGACTTTTTTTGGATAAAATACGTACAAACCTAGGGCTGCGGTCGTGACCCCGTTTCACTGCAAGGGCTCTGCCTCCACGGTTCCTAGAGGCAGCCGATCCGGGGGGACCGTCTGCAGGGCAGGCCCCTCCGCCTGGGTCAGTATGACAATGCCCTCCTCCCCAGACACTATGGAACCCGGGTGGGACAAGAGAAGCCCATTGGGAGTCTGGATAAATATCTGCTCCTGTCCCTGAGACAAAAGTTCGCGGCACGCGTTGGTGATTTCAAAGGCCACGGCTTCACCGACGGCAGGGACGCTCCCCAGTGCCCTCTGGTCAGTGTGCACCCCTGTCCCACAGGGAAACTGGTCCAAGTCCCCTGCGTGGCTCCCAAGCCCCTCGTCAGCAGACGGCGATCCAGCCTGGCCGGGCCGAGGCCCCAGCTTGGGCATGGTGGTGTAGGCACAGTCCATGGATGAGGCTCTGTCCAGTGGAGGGGCTGTGACCTCCGCTCGCAGGGCTTTGCTGGGGCTGGCCGGCTGGCCACCCAGGTGGCGGTCAGGCATCTCGCGGGACTCCCCAGCCTCGGCCCTTCCAGACCCTGCAGGCAGCGAGGCTGCCGCTCCTCCCGCGGAAGCCGAGCTGCTGCAGAGGGCCCAGCTCCCCAGGCTGTCCCCAGCACCCAGGTCTGAAGGGCATCCCTGAGCTTCCTCCGTGGGGAACGCTACTGCCTGCTCCTGGGTCATCGTCCCGGGCTGGGTGTGAAGGCCCAGCCCACCGACACCTGGATAGGACAGTGGGGGATGCGCAGACCCGCTCCCGGCTGCCGAGTCGGCAAACGCCGTGAGCCGCTGGCCCGCCTGTGGGGTGCCTGTGTTGCTGTCAGGGCCGGGCACCGCGTGGCCTTCTTCAGGACGGCGGGACGTGTCCCCATTCACTCGAGGGGCACAACCTAAACAGTGTGTGAAAATACGTGATCGTTCGTGAGCTGCGGCACAGCCTGTTCGCCGCACTCACTATCTGAACGAGCTGGTCCAGATTCACTTTCTTGCCCCCAAAAAATGAAAACATAACCTCTCCTTGCTACTTGGGTTGGGAGCTTCCAGACACAAATGAAGTTCCGAGAGGAAATCCAGACCAGCCGGGCGAGGGGGCCGGGTTCCACACAGGTGCCCGAGCTGTCACTGCTTCCCGGCAAAGAATCTGCCCTCCCCTACTCGTTACTTGTTAAGTAATAAGTTGGAAAATGGAGAATGCCTCAAGCTGGGGGCCTTGGCATCAGGCGGGGGATCAGGTGGCCCTGGTAAGATTTCAGGTTGATAACCATTCTCAGTATGCCAGGTGTTCAAAGTGATAGTTCTGGCCAGAGCCGAATACAAGCCAGAGCGCGGCTTGTCTTCGAACGTTAAGTCTCGCCGGCACCGAAAGCAGAGTCTGCACGAAAGCCGAGCCACAGACCCCGCTGTCCTGGGCACACGCGTACAGGGCCCAGGAAAACCTCAGCGACCTCGAGACCCACGGGGGGTGGGAGGGAGCGGTAGACGTGAAATGGCAGGATGGGGGCGCGGCTGGGGTGAACTGAGAAACCAGAGGGGTCTCTTAAATGCGGCCACAGGGACACCCGATCCCCAAAAGCAGGCCTGACACACGGGGCACTTACCCACCCCGGCCGCCGGGGCACGCGCGGTCGGCTTCCGCGGGCCTCTGCCGTCGGCAGGGGACTCGGCGGTGTCCTGGCGCAGAGCAGCCCCCCGGGTCCTTTTCACTGAGGCCAGCCCCTCCTCTGCGGCCTGGGAAGAGAGGACCCGGTCAGCTAGGATGGGGCAAGCGGGCCAGAGCACCTCGGGCCCGAGAACAGTGCTGCGAGCTGAAGGGGTCGAGCCGCCGCAGTCGCCATGGAACAGGCAGAGCCTGCGCCCACCTCGCTGTCCCTCTTCTGGCCACCAGCGGCCTCTCCGGCCGCCTCTTGGCTGGTGCGCACGCAGGGGCTGCGACCTGGGTGTGCTGCTTTTCTCCTCAGGAATTCGGTGATTCCTAAGGACTCGGCGACCTGAGGACAAGAGACGCTCCACTCAGAACACGGTGACACCAGGAGCCAGAGCCCCGCGTTTACAGCCGCGGACGCGTCGCCAGTGAGGGCCGCAGAGCAACGCAGAGCGATGCAAAGCTGGACCGGGTGGCGGGTCAGCGCCAGAAGATTCTGGGTTAGCACAGTGTGGCGCACACTGAGAAGATCTTTAAGAAAACTCCACACACTCTGTAGTGTCACCTCGCGCTTAACAGTGGTGGCCTGATAGCGCGGGGCTTTCTTGCCCATCGTGCCCCCTCTTCTAAATTCTCACTGGTGCCTTCAGCAAATCATCCTGCCTATTCCAGAACCAGGCTCCTTTCCTGGTTGGGAGGAAGGACGTGGGTTTGGGAGCTGAGAGCCCGAGCTGGCCCACTTCTCTGCTCACAGCCCGGGGGACCTTGGCAGCCTCTATGGCCTACCCAAGTCTCGTCCTCGCTGTACCAGGGACACTGCAGCTGCTTTGAAGGCTGGGCTAGAGTCCACGGGCGAAGCGCATGTAAAGGTCATTTCACGGGGACATCGGAGGGCGCAGGCCGTGGGAGGATGGGCAGGGAAGCAAGGGCAGCAGGTCAAGGCTAGAAGAGGACCGGGTTGGCAAGTTCAACGTCTGCTAATCTGACAGCGTCCCCTTCGCAAACCGTGCAGGGGCTTTGCCAGAGCCAGGGACATGCTCACTGGCACGGATAGTGGGGATGAGGACCCTGCCTCATGCTGGGCACAGTGAGAGCCCCTGAGGGAACTGACCACGTGGTGTGTCCTATGCCCAGCAAAGAGTTTTATCCAAAATGAGACAAATCACATCTTCAAAACATATTTCTGTCAAGGACCCAACACAGCTAAAGGCAATTCAGTGATGACAACGATAGTGAACTATGTCGAAACCACCACGAACAGCAGCCGTGGGTCCCTGTGTACGCCTCCCAAACCCCAAAACCCCCCCAAACCCGCCTCACGGGAGAAGCGACACGCCCTGCTGCCCGTGGTCTCTGCTGCATCAGCAGGAAGGGGGCGGGTTACGG
This sequence comes from Pteropus medius, assembly GCF_902729225.1. Classification (NCBI taxonomy): domain Eukaryota; kingdom Metazoa; phylum Chordata; class Mammalia; order Chiroptera; family Pteropodidae; genus Pteropus; species Pteropus medius. Next base: position 22,794,720 of record NW_024349797.1, on the reverse strand, counting down.
GTGTGTGCGGTTTTCTTTAGCTCATCTGCATTTCTGAGCTTTCTGAAAAAAGCGTCTATTGCTTTTACGTTAAGAAAAAAAGACCTGCACTTGATGGGAAAAAGAACGAAAAAGAAGTTGACGATGAAGGTGTCACTACAGAAATCGACATTCTCCTTCTCAACAGACACCCTGCCTTCGGCTAGCACTACGAGCAAAACCCTTCGTCCGTGAGACTGTACCTCATTGTCGTTTATTTCCAGAGGCTCCTGAGACCATGGGCCGGAGCTACAGAGGTAATCGTGACACATTTTCTTAACCATTTTATGCAGCTCTTCAAATTCCTTGTACACGGCTGGGAAAAAAGGCTTTGCGAGATGAGCTTTTTCAACCTTAGTGAAGATAAAAGATGACAAAAAAAGGTTTAAACCCAAACCAATGAGGTGAAAAATACAAGACATTTTAAGGAGGACAGGATATATTGTCCATGGCGGGCATTTCCTTCACTCCCCAGAGAGCCTGCTGTGTGTCCAGCACTATGCTCGGCAGGGGACACCGGAATGGGCCTGGGGAGAGAAGGAGGGGGATGCAGAAGAGCCAGGAGGACCTGGCTGTCCCGTGGCCGTAGGCAGGAGGAGGGCCAGGCCTTCTCCCCACGCCTCAAGTCATGCTGACGCCCCCTGAAGGGTGGGTGCAGGCAGCCTGGGTGGCATCAGCAGAGAGGGCTCAGCAGAGCGGGAGCAGAGGTGGCCGTGAGGATGGCTAGTGGGTGCCGGGGAGAAAGGCGACGAGGGCCGTGGGCTGGCCGAGGTGTGCTGCTACCCTGTCGTGCCTCCCACGCAAAGTGAAACAGTCAAGAGCCTGTGGGCGGCCTGAAACCGGGCCACGCAGGCCCGGGCCCCCAGGCCAGGACCAGCAGGTCCATTCAGCTCTGTCCCAAAGGACAAATTGATTCCGAAAGGCCTGGCCCTTTCTAAAATAAATGTGAAGGATGCCTTTCTAAGTAACTTCCAATCATCCTCTAGATCATTCAGAAACACTAAGACGACTCACCTTCATCAGAAGAAACTCATGCACAGTCACAGCCTGGGCCAGCTGAGGCAGAGCCAACTCCACGAGATCCTCCCGGTCACACTGGTGCAGAAACTATCAGAAGAAAGCATTTGACATCTTTGAAAGGCCACAAGAATTTCTCAGTAGCCAACAAGTTGGTGTAACAAAGAACGTAAAAGACGTAGTTCCCGCAAATCTCAGCAACTAAGCAACTCTCAACTATTAACGTTCTACTTTACTGAAGATCTCACTTGTTCACCCGTTAACAAAGCCCTGTGATCAATTCTGGATTCAAAGCTCCACTGCCCCATGACTGCACTGAGCGCGCCGCGGGTACCAGGCCTTGGAGGACACAATGGTGGGGACTGTTCCCTCCTCTCCAGGGCTCACCAGCCAGTGCCAGAGAGAAAAACGCAGACAAGTCCCGAGGCAGCCCACAGCCAGGACACCAAAGTACAGGGGCGAGGCAGGACGGGGTGGGTGTCAGGGAGGGAGATGCAGGAAGGATGCGGTCCTCGGGGCTTAGTGACAGCTGGACACAGGGAGGGGTGTGGAGGAAGAGGAGACACGGACACCTGCTGAGGGCCCAGGCAGACCGCGGACAAGATAAGGGTGGGATGGGAAGCCAGCTGTGGGCTCTGAAGCTCGGGAGAGTTCTGAACAGGAAGTATGGGTGTGGGCGTCTGCAGAGGGAAGATGGATGGATGAGGGCGGCAATCGGGTGAGGCGGACAGTGGGGGCGGTCCTGAAGACAAAGTCTTACAAGGCTGGGGGGTCAGAAGGGCCGTCAGGGGCTGCGAGGGCTGGAGGGGGTTCAGACAGCAGCAGCTGGTCAGCAACCGGGAAAGCAAAGGAGGATCTTCAGTTTGTAAGAAACAGCGTTTGACTGAGACTTGCAAAAGCCCTCAGAGAACAATGACCGCTGCCTTCCAACACCCCCAGAGGTTGGGGTGTCACCTCAGCGCCCCAGCGCACAGCACAGGGCCCTCCTCAGTTCCCTGCTTCGCTCTCTCGCACAGCTGTTGGTTTGGGTCGTCTCCCCTGAGTGGGGCCGTGTCCACCTGGGGCACACTGTCCCCTCCTCACCCGGACGGGCCTGATTCTTGTGGACTGTCAGTGCATAAGTTAATGCCCGATGCCAGGGTGTCCTCGCCTGTAAGAGTCGAGAGCGGCCCTGTTCAGAGTGGTCCTTGGTTGCTTCTCTGTGTGACGGATGTGGCATCGGGCATAGACCATTGATGGCATCACGTTAGAGTCGCCGTTACACAGAGCAGACGGGCCTCACTGATCCCGGACGCCCTGTCGCACGCTCCTACTTAGTCGACACCAAACAGCCTGGACTGGAATTCTGGATCTGCCACCTCCCTGTGCAGTCACCTTGTACAAGTTATTAGGCTGAGTTCGAGGTCTCTCATCTTCTAAGTCAAGATGATAACTATGTCATCAGGGAAGTGGGGTGCACCTGGAACTAGGCACGAGGTCTGTTGGTGTGGCTGAGCCGCCCCGCAAAGCCCAGTAGATGGTGGCTGTTTTGATGCTGAATGGGTCAAGTCAAGGACTGCAGCGCCTCCTACTCCCCAAAACTAGCCCTTCTCGATTAATTAACAAGCCCCTCTGGGAAAAAAGCCAGTTCCTCAGCATTTACATTTCCCACTAGAACAGGAAACTAGGAAACCCGCGTCCTCTGAAACTTCTTCCCTTTGTCTGTAGGAGTTTGGAGGCCAGGGACCCCAATGGCCACTTTTTCTGGTGCCAGCTGTCTCACCAACTTATCTCACACTCTTGCTATTTTTCACCTCTTTTCTTGAAGATATTTATCCAGCCATTACCAGGCCAAGAAATACATCCTAGCCAAAAGCAATGTGATTAAGTTTAGGGTTCCACTTTTCCAAGTCAATTCAACTAAATTCAATAAACCTACTTTCAAGGGGCTGAAATGGAGATTCCAGGGTTCAAAACCCAAAACATGCTTTTTATACCTTGAAACTTTTAACAACAAAAAAACCACATTTCTGTTGTCATCTAAATGGCTTCCGTGAAAACACATTAAAATTATTCCAAAACGTACAAAGACAAGCATCTTGTTTTAAATAAGGCACCCTGGTAATTTCGAACAGGTGACTTAGGAAATCTTTCGGGTTAAAGCTCCCCTTAAATTTACCATGTGCTTCATCCATCCAGTTCCATTTCCGGCGAACCGTTTAGTGGATCTGGGTAGTTCACTTTCAGATTCAGAAACCTCAGAGTGAACTGTGCGCACCGTGCCACAGAAACGGGTTTCAGGGGCAGGAGTCAGCGACGCACCTCCGCGAGCCTGCGCCTGGCCCTGCTCCTCGCCGTGCTCCGCGCACCTGCTGCCCCAGGGCCTGCGTGCGGTTGGGCCACCCTGCTCTCCTCCAGGACCGCGGCACTGGGCTCCGCAGGGGCCGTGGGGCGGCCACTTCCAGGTCCTGGGTGTCCCTCTGATCCCGGGAGGGCCGAGTAGCTTCCATCTGCTGGCTCAGACACCAACGCCTCTTCCATGGGCTGGCCATTCTGGATGGTGTTGGGAGGGGCGGAACAGGGAGAGAACATCCGGCCGTGTCAACGCTGTCCCCGGGAGGCACCCCGCGGACTGCCGCCCGGTCTGACCTTTCCCAAGACCCGCTGCACGGGACGTCGGCCGAGAGCGCTCTGCGAGCGGCTTTACCCACCAGCTCTGATGTGGCCGCTGCACCCCCACTGGACACACTCACTGAACCAGCTACACCAGCCGGGAGACTACGTGGCCTCGCTCAGCTGGCAGCGGGGCCGACAACAGTGGGGCCTCAGATGCCCCAGTGTGATTTTGGTTCTGCCGGGGCCTTTGCCTGAACCCCTCCCCTAACCCTATAAGGGTTAATTTAAGGATGATGGGCAGGAACAGTGTCACCAGATAGAAACGGTTCCTGCAGGCCACCCCCTGCTGACCGGGCGCCTCCTCACTTACAAGAGCGGGTGTGGACAGCCCCGGGGAAGTCAGGCTGACGGTCTTGCCCTCCACGCAGCCCCGGGCCACGCTCCCGTTGGCTTTCTCAGGCAGCACCGTCTCCGGTTCCGGTCGGCCGTGGCCTGGGTTAAGTTTAAAATGCCGGGCCAGTCCCCCCTTTCCTATGTATGACTTCTCACACGTGTGACACTTAAAGGTTTTGGGCCTTAAGGAGCAGCTCGGCAGGTCGAAGAGCGCCTGCTTCTCCCTCTGCTCCTCGTCCTCCTCCACGCTCAGCTCCGAATAATCGTCAGAATCTGACAGGTGACCGTCGGCCAAATCCTCCGTTTTTATGAATTTATAATCTTTAGCTTTATACTTGGGAGGTCGAGAGATCCGCCCAGAACGTGTTTTCACTTTTAAAGACTTTTTCAGTTTCTCACTGTGTTTTGTATGCAGGTTGGAAATCAATAAATTTGCTGAACTGGATGAAACAGAGGTTATTGCCGGGGGGTCAGAGGCTGACAACAGGGCCAAGGTGGCACCTTGTCCATTCAGAGCCTGGGGGGCCGCGACTGTCTTTGCGGAGACTGGTCGGAGGGCAGGCAATGGCCTCTGCACAAACACCTGAACAGGAGGTGACGGTGAGTTACTCAGGAAGCACAGCTGTGTCCCGGTGCCCAGGACGGGCTGAGCCCTGAGCAGCTGAGGGCTGGCGACACTGAGCCCCAGCACGCTGGGGGGCCTCCCGGGTGGCTGGCTGGCCTGCCCGCCGTGGGCTGGATGGCGGCTGGCGGGGGCACCGGCTGTTCCTGGCCTTTCATTTCTCCAGATGTCACCTTGACGCAAATGGCTTCCAGTTGCTGAAACAGAGAAAGAGAAAAGAAGCACTATGCTTATCAACGTTTCTACAATTTTGCTCTCAAATCGACTGTTGAAGTATTTTTTCTAAATTATAAAATGCATCTTACGTATATGAAAGTCTATATGTACTATTTAGAGTTGGGTTTCTTAACCTTTCTGGCCAGACCACAGTGATATACTTTACGTCACATCCGTAGGTTCCTGTGGGAACATTCGCAGACATAAATAAGAAGTTCACAAAGCTACTTACCATTCATACATAAATGCCTTCTGAGAATAGTATCTAGTCTACAACGCTTTTTAAAAAAATACTAGTCGTAACCCAGTGAATTGATTTCATGACCCATTAAGAAATATCCTTCTTATAGTTTTACCACGTGTTATTTACTTGGAGTTTTTAGTACTCTAAATTGGACTCAATTCAATATGTGGGCTCATTTTTAAGTTTTTAATGAAATTCTGGAAACCAAATAGGCCACAAAGAACACTGTACCCCAGGTCCCTGCCACCCACCCGAGACATGCAGCATTCCCAGTGCTGGCGAGGCCCCCTGCTGTTCGCCCAGCCCAACGCCCTTTTCTTCGTCCCATCCTGGATGTGCTGTTTATCATTCTTGTGCATTTTTTATATTACAGATGTAGTATGGCTAAAAACATGCGGTTCAGTTTTGCCATGTTTTTAAATTTCACATAAATGGCTATCATCTCCCGCAACCTGGCAGGGCTTTGGGGTTTCACGCTCTCTCTTGCTTGTGAAATTCATCAATATCGAGGCATGTAGCCCCAGGGGGTTGATGGTCTTTGCAGTAGGAGAGCAACACTCTTCCGTTGATGGACGGGTGGTCTCCATCCCTGAGCTCTGATGCCGGCTCTGAACCCTCACGGATGTGCGTGTACACAGGTGTGAGCTTCTCCAGGGCACACACCTAGAAGTAGGGCTGCGTACCTTCAACAACTTTTTTTTAACATCTAACAAAATTTTAAATGCGTGTGCTTTTGGACCCAGCCATGCTGCTTCTTGGCTCCCCTAAGAAACACTGGTGTAGGCACGGAGATCTACGTCTAGGAGATTCAAAGCAGCACTGTCTGTAACAGCAAGCAGCCCCCAAAGGAGAAGCTGCCGTCCACCATGTTCCAGAGAGTTACTGAGCAGTGACCTGCACCAGAGGCAATGGGACATGGGTCGGGGATACAGCAGTCGGGCTCGGGGGAGGACAGCAAAACAGAGAAGGTCCCTGCCCTTGCAGAGTAGAAATAACGAGAGAAGAGAGACAAAGCTCACCACCCGGAGCGGGCTTTCTCAACCCCGGCACGATGACACTGCAGACCAGTGATTCTCTGTCCTGGTGGCCGGCCTGTGCACTGCAGGACGTTGAGCAGCATCCCTGTGTCTATCCACAAGATGCCAATAGCACCTCCCATGTAGTGACAATCAAAAATGTCTCCGGACATTGCCAAATGCCCCTGTGGGGCAAAATCACCCACGGTTGAAAACCACTGATTTAGGGCCACCAACAGGCCCTCTGTAGACTCAACCCTTTACCAAGTAGATGGTGACTAAAAATGTCACACGGAGCAGAATGAAAACCCTCACTGAAATCAAGGTGGGTTACATCTGTCTGTATGCACATGACACACCTACGACACGCAGCAGAGACAATGAATATACTGCTTTATGAGGAAGTGTACAGAGCTGGTGCCAGCATCCCATTAGTCCCCAATCCTGGGCCACCGAATCAAATGACAACTAGATTTACTTTGCATATCTTTTAAGAATCATATTTGTTTTCTACCAGTTATTAGAATATTTCTCTAAGCTCTTGGGATGGTAACTAGTATGTAATTAAACACACACACACTCTCTCTACTGTTTAAGGATTACCACAGTGGCAAAACTGATCTAAATGTTTAATCTGCTATTAAGGCTAGTTTACCATTTGGGTATTAGGCTTGATACTTCGTTATTCATTCATTTCATTCAGCAAACGCTCACTGAGTATCTCTGGGGGCCACACATGAACACAGGCCAAGTCCTCTTGCCCCTAGAGGTGGGGGGTAGCTCCCACCGCCATGCCTCAGTCGCCTGCTGACTCAGGCTCTCCTGCCCAAACTATGTACTTTCCAAAGCTCCGCTGATGATTCTGAAGGCAGACTAGGGTCCCTAAGGGATGCAGACAGGGAAGCAGTGACACCGTGGTGCAGCAGGTGCCATGAGAGGCAGAGGGCAGGAGAGGCCCAGGGGTGCTGGGCTCCCCAGGAGAGAGGACCTCCAAGAGGGGCTGGAGGGCTGAGCTGAATTTTTGCAGGTGGAAAAGGTATTCCAGGGGTAAGGAAAATCACGGGTGGACGCATGGAAAGGGGCGCGGAGTATTGGAAGAAACTAGAAATGCTTCTGTGGGGCAGGAACAGAAGGATGAGGAGGGACGAGAGCCCAAATCTGACCCGTGGGAGTGGCCACTTGGTCTGTGTCTTCTGATCGCATCACCCCAGAGAACCACAGGCCCTCGAAAGGCACACCCGCCCCAGCCCCGACACCGCCTCACCTCTTCCTCATTTTCCACTTGCCAAATCTAGTTCAGATGCCACCTCTTCCACAAAGTCTCTTCTAATCCCCCCAGCCAGAAATGACCTTTCTCTAAATGCGTTTAGTTCTTTACCTGTGTCTCTAGCAGTCTGACCTCGATTAGAAGGTATCTGAGTCCTGTTTTACCTCCGTGGTTACATTATCACCCCCTTAGGGGCAAGGCACACATCTGGTTTGCCTTTGTGGCCCCATGGCGCAGCTGGGGTTCAAAGAGTACTAGCTGAATAGGCGGCACAACTACATTACCACGAATGCAGGTAGAATTTGTATCATCCCAATGAGATTGGCTACAGAATACAATCGAGCTGCCTAACTCTTAATCAAAGTTTGCTTTCATTTGATGGAAAATGTCATGTTTGGACATTTTTCTAAGCTGCCACACCAAACCCAAGCTGTGGTCACATTCGACAGGCCCTGGAGTGCAGCCACACCTGAGGGATCCTAGGCAAAGTCAGCCGACCTCCCTGAGCTTGTCGCTCATCTTTTAAACGCTGAACAAACACTGGTGTGTGGCTGCTGAGAACGGAGCAGCCCGGCACAGTGCGGGGCGTGGAGCAGAGGCTCTGCGAACAGCAGCCACCGACACCCTTCTGCCACCACGCTTGTGCTGCGCCTGGCTCCCGCGGGAGGCCGCTGTTCCCGCAGCAGAGTAGGAGCCACAAAGCTCACCCCTGGGCCATCCCTCGTGCAGACAAGGACACGGAAGCCCACAGAGGCTGAGAAGGAGTTTGGGCAGAATCGCACTTGTGTCTTCTCAAACTTTAGCAAGACACCTCTCCGGTCCAGAGGACCAGCTGGGTACAACTGCAGCCAAAACCACCCGGTCGAAAAACCAAAACGAGCGACGAGCACTGCTGAGTCTACCCTCCGCCTCGGTCTTCCGGGGAAGACGCGCCGCTCTGGCAGTTTGCGGGGACAAGCTGCTCACTGACAGCCCCGGAGATGAACGGGGTGCGGATGGACAGAAGATGCGAAGGACCTCGGCTCCGGGACCGTCCGGGCCGGGGGGACCCTGTTCTGGTGGCAGCTTCCCTTGCGGCCAGGAGCGGTGCGAGCAGCTAGCGATGCCAGAGAAGCGGGGTTCGACAGCAGAGAAGCGGGGTTCGCATCACGCCGAGCGCCTTCGCAGGCTTCGTTCGCTAAGCGCGCAGCGGTGCGGGCCCGGGCACCAGCACTCGGGGTGCACGTCCGTGGGGCACCAGACTGCGCTAGTTCCGTCCCAGGTCCCCACGGTGGCACTCGCAGCGCCTCCCCCTGACAGGTCCTTCTCGTCTGTTCCTTTTAACCCATTCAGGCCCGGCCATGTCGGCCTAAGACCCGCGCACTCTAGAGGGGCCCCCGGTCCCCGCCGCGGCTCGGTCCGAGTGCACCTCGGGCGCGGGGTGTGTGGCCGGGGTCGGGGGCCGGGGGTCAGGGGCAGGGACCGAGGTCGGGGGGCGGGCGCGGGGCCGGGTCGGAGCCGGGACTGGGGGCTCGGGGACCGGGGAGGCAGGGCCGAGGGCGGGGTCCGGGTCGGGGTCAGGGCAGGGGACCAAGGTCGGGGGGCGGAGGTCGTGGGCCGGGGCGGGGGTCCGGGGCCGGGGGTCGGGGGTCCGGGGCCGGGTGGGGTGGCCGCCGTCCTCGCGGGCTTGGCGGGCCCCGAGTCCTCGCGCCCCCCGCCCGCCTCGGTCGCCCCGGGGCCTCGCGCGCCTCACCTGCGGCGGCAGCAGGCGCGGGGGACGCGGGGGCCCGGCGTCCGGGCCCCTCCGCAGGGCGGCCTGGCGGGCCGCGTCCCTCAGCCGCCGCGCCGCGTCCTGCAGCACGAAGGCGGGCGGCTCGGCGGGCGGCTGCGCCCTCGTCACCTGCTCCAGCACCCGCCGCAGCTGCTCGGGGCCCAGCGGGGCCAAGCGCACGGCGCCGCCGCCCCGGCCGCCGCCGCCGTCCTCGCCGCCTCCCTCGGCCCCCGGCTCCGCGTCCGCCATGGCGGCCGACGCGGGGACTCGAACCCGGGCACTCAGGCGACGGCGGCGCAAATGCGCGTCACCCGGGAGCGGGGCCGCTACGAGTGCCCCGCAGGCCAATACACCTCGGAAGGCGACCGCGCCGCGCCGCGCTTGCGGGTGGGCGGGGAGAGCTGGCAGCGGCGCGCGCAGAGGCGTCGACCTGAACTTAACCTTGAGACGTCGCCTCCGCCAGGAGCTGTCCAGGGTCTCGGAGGCGGAGGCCTTCGGGGTTCTGCGGCCCCTGGCCTGACGTCTCTCCATCCAGATGTTCTCAGTGCCACGTGCATCATCCACCTGCGGATCCTGTCTGGACTTGGAGGTTCCTTGTCCTCACCTCCAGACCGTCCAGTCTAATAGGTCTGGGAGGGGATTCGAAGTGTGCATGTTTAACGAGGGTGCTCCCCATCCCCAAACTGCTCCCAGGGCGACCCCCCGTTCCTACCTCCGCCTCCCTACACGCTCATCCAGACTGGGCACCCCTTGAGGATCCAGATGACAGTTTACTCATTCAGTGCCCGCTCAGGGAGTGAATGATGATGGATGGGTGAATATGAATGAACAAATGAACGAACGAACGAACGAACGAACGGGCAAAGGAATGAATGCACCTCCACCCCTCTTCACATTCAGCCCCCAGCTCTACCGCCTCTCTTCCTCAGCCCAGCCTTTCCCGGTCTCCTGTCTTGGCTCTGCGTGTCTTGAAGCTGCCACCGTGTGCGCCCACCTCAGCTCCCCTCCCCAAGGAGGGCAGAAGGGCCATCGTCCAACAAACACTTAGTAAACCTGCTGGTGTCCTGCCTTCCACGTGCCAGTTTCCACAGGAAGACGAAGCTGGAAACTGGCATTTGCTGTATGATGTGATGAGGGCCTCCATGTCCCTAAGGGAGGAAGCTGAAGGCTAGGCTGGTGTCTGAGAAGGTTCTGGAAGACTTTCTGATCATTTTTCTCTCCACAGTACCATCATCATCGTCATTGTCATTGTCGTCGTGGTCAATACTCACGATGCTTGCAGCAGTGTTCTGATTTAATTAGTTAGGAGCCTCGCTTGGAGGTTGGCCAGAGGGGAGACCAGATTTGTGGGATTTTTTTCAATTTCTTAATCCTTTCCTTTCCTTTCCTTTTTTTTGGTAAACTTTTACAAAAAAGCCCTTCTCATCCTCCCATCCTCAGATGTCAGAAAGGTGCCCTCTGACCCCTAAGCCAAGAACTTCACCCTTCATCTAAAACACAGTTCTTGGTTTTATCATCTGTTCGAAACCGAAAGAGGAAAAACTTTTTCTCTACCCATTTAGGTTCAATTTTGGAGGGCCTGTAATTTAAACTGATAAATGACAGATTAACAAGAGAAAAGACCAACTTTAATCATGTATTTTTATTAATGTATCTATGAGAGTTTACAGAAATATGTGACTCAAAGAGGCAGTTAGAATGTGGGGCTTATACATTATCTCAGTAGGGGAAGGAAAGGAGAGACCGGGCCTTACGGGAAAACAAATGACTTTTAGGAAAGATAAACAGGCCCCTACGTAGAGTTGATGGAAGATACGATAGTTTTGTGACAATGCCCGTTTAAGTGTGCTGCCAACTTCTCTCCAGTGATAAGGGTTGGTCTTCTCTGATTGTCCCCAGGGAAGGGGATTTATGACAATGGAATTCTTCTGAGTTCTTTTGGAAGACTCTGTTTTTAGGCAGAGAAGACTGTTTGGGATCTCAAATGCCTTCTGCTCAAATATTTTTGAGCAGAGGCATGTTCTAGACCCTTTCAAGGCCTTGATTTGGGAAAAAAAAAAAAAAGTGCATTCTGCAGGCAGCAATCTCGGCTGTCTCTTTCTCCTCTGGGTCCCTGCATCTAACAAGGAGCCTGACACACGCGTCTGAGCTGTGACACGCAGCAGGTGTTCAGGAGTCTACTCCAGGTGTTCGCATCCCCCGGGTTCTCCTAACTGTTCATAGTGACAACAGTCCCGCGGCTGGCACTTAGTGAGAACCTTTCCGGACACTCGCCGGACACTTAGTGAGAACCTTTCCCACACGCCGGACACTCGCCCTTCATTCTCCGGTGGTCTGTGGACTTGAGTTGTAATTTATTTAAGTCAGAGCTTAACGCATATTTGAGAAAAGAATGAATGAGTTAGTAGATGTTCTCACTGGAGATTTTTTGAAGATGGCAGAGCCCCTACCGGACCCTGATATAAAATGGCATTGACCCTAAAAAACTGGCTTTTGTTAAACTGAACACTCCTGCCCACGCCTGCAGACTCCAACCAGGAGTGAGTGGGTCGCCCAGCTGCTGTCTGGCTGCAAACTGCAGGACCACGAAGAATAAGTATGAAGCCTAAGATCTCTCTGAAGAGCAAAAAAGTAGCAAGAGAAGGTTTCCAGATGCTTCCACAGCCAGACCGCCTCGCTAGAATCAGGGAGGTCATTGGCCAGTCATTGTCTCCATGACGGTAGGCGTTGGTGTCCCTCGCTGACTGCGGTGCTCCCAGCTTAGACGGCGCCGGGCACACAGTCGGCTCCCTATAAACATTTGTAGCATGCATTAGTTCCAACTCTCAGAAGTCTGGAGAGCTGGGGTCTCTGCAGAGGGCCCTCAGAAGCTCTACATTAGAAAGCGACTGGCGGTGGCATCCTTAAAAAGACTCTGAGAGTGGCTGCAGGGTACAGTGAGCGCCGGATCCTGCCATCTCCCCATAGGCCGCCTGCGAAAAAGCGGAGTTCGGAACATTTCTGCACTCTGATCTGTCCGCACGCAGTTTACAGCCCTCGAAATGTATATTTTAAAAAATGGGGGGGAGATAATCGGCAAAGGAAAAAACGCAGCTGTGGCCCGTACGGGGATCGAACCCGCGACCTTGGCGTTATTAGCACCACGCTCTAACCAACTGAGCTAACCGGCCGCTTACCGTGATCCAGCCGCTGCTGTTCCTATGAGGTGTCTAGGCCTGTGCTGCACTGCAAAGGGGCCTCGTGCCTCCTGGCTAAGTCGGTGGCGCTGGTTCTCACCCGCTTCCGGCTGAGGCTGTTCCCATCCCCCATGGGCTGGGTGAAACACCTGAGACTCAGCGGCTTTCAAGGAGAAGGGAGGCGGCCTCTTAGAGAGAATGAGAGGCTTTCAATGGGAAAATGCAAACTGCAGTGGCTTAGCTGGCGAGAAAGATGTTCAAATGTGGCGACTCAAAGCTATTTTTATTTGTCCTCGAGAATCCTTGCAGCATGGAAACTTCGTGTATCACGAGCTTTTGGTGTAGCTAAATAAAGCTTAGCAATTAACAGAAAATCTGAGAAAGGAGAAAAGAACCACTGAATTCCCCACCGCCCTGGGGTCTCATCACCCTTCTTGCCAATTTTTTTCACTATACAGGTGTATTTAAATATATAGATATATATTTTAAATATATGTTTAAATATATGTAGAGGGGTACAATGTAACCTTGTTTAAAAGAATATAATTTTAATTCTTGCTTTTTATACTTAATATTCTATTATAAGCATATCCCTAAGTAATTGCAAGTTTCATTTCATTGTAAATGGTTCCTCCTTGTTTCATCAGATGGAGAAGCCATAGTCTTTCCTCTCCACTTTGGAAAATGTCTTCATTTTGCCCTCTCTTTAACTAGCACATGAATAAATCATGAACTTGCTGCTGGATGGGCACCAGACAGTACCCACCCCAAAGAGATAGGGTCTGTATGCATTAAAGAGAGAGAGAGAGAGAGACAGAGAGGCAGAGAGACAGAGAGACAGAGAGACAGAGAATATGTTGGGAACAAAACTCAAACATGTCCCTTCCCCCACCTGGTTGTTCCAGGGTCTCTGAGAGGCTCTGACCACTTGTGCTGATATGGCAGGTGGTCCAGAGAAAGGAGCACCCGTTTTTCACACTGTGTACATCTCTGATCTGACTGCTTCCGCACCCATGTTTCATCAGGGTTCTCTGCTGCAAGCTGCAGAAGCTAAGTCCAGCTAATCTTAACAGAATACATTTAATTGAAAGGATGTTAGGTAGCTCACCTCACCACCAGGAAGTCTGGAGAACCAGGTTTAAACATATGGCCACTCAGTCTAAACTTACTAAGCCTGGTAATGCCCTAGTCCCAGGCAGCCAGCTGTGAGTAACACAGACCTAACCCTGTCCTCGTGGAGCCCACAGCTCAGCAAAGACAGGTTTGCAGTGAGTGGAGAGGCCCAGGTGTGGTGCTGAGTGTGCGTAAACCGTGCTGGTCGTGGAGGGTTCTGACACTGGGACACCTGACTGTGTTCTGAAGGTCAGGGATGGATGAGTCTACTAGACCAAAGGGCGTGGAGCCCTCTGGGCAGGGAGAACTACCCATAATGGCAGGCATCCTGTCTGTTTGCTTACAGCTGAATGCCCAGAGCCAGGCACACTGTCTGGAATAGTATGTATTTAATGAGTAGGAGTCAGATAGATGAATGAGCTAATTCTAAAATTATCTTACATTTTAAAACAAAGTCAGATAAAATCATTTCTGTTCGAACTCTCCCCTTCTAGCCCAGCCCTGATAGGGTTGCCAGATTTAGCAAATTTAGTACAAGTATGTCCCATGCAATATTTGTGACAGTTATACTAAACCAGTATTAGTTGTTTATCTGAAATTCAACTTTAACTGGGCATCCTGGACTCACCTGGCAACTCTACACCCAGACTAACGGCCATCTGAAAGATCCCACCTAACCTGCTCCTTCCCCCCTGCCCCCTCCCACCTCCCCAATATTCCCAGCCCCACCGCCCTCCGTTCCGGGCCTTGCTCACCCGCCCTGCTGCTGCCTTGGGGCTCCTGTCCCGGCTTCCTGGACCCCCTTTCTCCAGACAGTGCCAAGGCCACTCCCTCATCTCCTCTAGGCCTTTGCTTAAAAGTCACGTATTCAGCGAAGCTTCCCTGACCCCCTATGTACAGCTGCAACAGGCATCCAGAAAACCCTGCCCTTCCCGCTTCATTTCCTCCATCGCTCGCTTATTTCATGAACCGCAGGGGGGCGGTAATCTCTATTTTGCATCGCCAGCATCTAGGACAGTGGCCTAGGTGGCCATCAAGGTTTGTCGAATGAAGCTAAGTTGATGGACCGTCCCTTAGAGGTCTAGCCCTGACACAAGTCAGCCGGAGTTCCAGCCACGTTTCCCGCGAGCGCGGCGCGCCGGGCCAAGGCTGCACGGAGACCGAGGACGCAGTGGCTGAGGGTAGACGGTAGGGGGCACCCAAGACCTACGTGTCCACTCCGCACCCCGGTGCCCAGGTTTGCCCAGGCCCGCGCTGGGTCTCTGGCCTTCGACCGCCAGTTCTCAATCCACCTGACAGCTCTTCCAAGATAGACAAACGCTAATTTCCATTATTTGAGCTAGGAAAACGTAAACATACACGGTCAAAATTACACGGCACAGAGTATGATTATTCGGGTTTTTAAATGTCTGAGAGGGGGACTTTTGTCCAGGCAGCTAGCTACCCTAGATTTTAAACAGTCCATTTACTTTAAACTCAACTTATAAAATTTGTCATTCTATTTATACATTGGAACCTTTAAGTGAAAATAAAGACCTACTGTATGAGTTTTCTAGGGCTGCGTACGCAGGCTGAAGTGTCATAAGCCGGGATGGTTCCTTCGGAAGGTTCTAAGGGAGACGGTGTCCTCAGCTTCTGGGGGCTGCTGGCATCTCTGGTGTTCCTTGGCTGGTAGCGGCCTCACCCTGGTCTCTGCCTCCATGCTCACAGGGGTCCCGAGTTCCTAGAACAGTAGCTGCCACATAGTAGGTGTTTGGTAATTATTGGTTGAAAGAATGTTAAATTTATTGTGCAGGGCATTCTGTAGGCCTCTTCTCTGTAGAAGCATGCCCTTCTGTTCTGGCGACATTTCTGGTGAAGAATGGGTCTGAAGGAGATTGGATCATGTCTCTCACTCCACATTCTCTTTCTTTTTCTGGAACACCATTCTTCAGAGGTCAGCCTTCCGGGCTGGTTCTCTAATTTCCTTCTCTCTTCTATGGTTTGGGCCTCTGTATTTCGTCTCTTCCTGGACAGTTCTCTTGAACTTTCTTCCATCCTTCTTTTTACATTTTTAAGTTTTTACTCAGGGGCCTTGACACACACAAAGATAGAGCAAAACTTGATGTAGGAGCTGAATTCTTGCTAGCTGATTTTGGAAAGAAAGAGGGAGAAAAACAGAAATGAAACGCTTTGTTGTACAATATGTACTATGTCGAAGCTGTTAGACAATACGAAAGAAAACTAGATAAACAGAAGGACTTTTCAGACGTGGCTTCTAATTTGCTACAACAAATCAGGTGGTTCCAGAGACTTTAACAAATGTTCTTCCTTCAGGCATGGACATTACTTGCAAAGCTCTTACAAAGATCGCTTTTAGACGTTAAGAGAGAGCCATAGAAACACAGAGAGCTGGAAGCCGCGGACACAGGTCTGAGCCTAGGGTGGCCACCAGTGAGTGGGCGACCTTGGCACAACGCTTCACTTCTCTGGGTCCCCAGCGACAGGCCACAAGGCTTCCACAACCTGTCAGTCTGCTGTTTAATTCCTTTTTATCAAGGGTTAAATTTGTCCTGGATGCAAATCAGTCCCTCTCTCCTATCGCTTTAAGAGCTGAATTTTAATATTTTCTAGTCTTCTTTTAGAAAACCTTTTCTTACACTTAAAAAAAAAACAAAACAACTATTATTCTATTACACTTAAAAAAAAATCTTTCTCTGAGAGAACTGCATCAACTTCTCTCTAGTCTCAAGTTCACCTATTCTTGCATCCACACTAGACGGAATCTCATTGTAGTGTGTAGTTACTTACCGATCTTCATGCTAACTTGAATGGCCAATGTTTTTCTTGCTCTTCCTTATTTCATATTACTGTTCGAGCTTAGTTTTCCTCTGAGAAATGGTTATTATTTTCTAAAATGAATCTGATTTCTAATATCTTTTTTATTTTTTAAAATTATACTATATGTATTGTTTTGTATCTTGCTTTTTAAAAATAGACTTTTACTTATTTATTTATTTATTTATTTATTTTTTTAACGCCTACAGCACTTGGTCTTCCTAGGTGGTCTCCCATCCAAGGACTAACCAGGCCCGACCATGCTTAGCTTCTGAGATCAGAGGGGATCGGGCGTGTTCAGGGTGGCGTGGGCGTAGACTTGATTTCTAATATCTTTAAGTAGATTTGCATTTTATTCACCTCACCAAAGTTAACACATATGAAATTTCTGCCATTCCTAATTTTTTTTCCAATTTCTGCCAGTTTCCTGGTTAGAACATTAACTAAGATGCTCAGCAGGAGCAAACAGATTCCCTGCTAAACATCACCTAATGGCTGAATCTCTTGACATTGGAAAACAGGGAACTGCTAATGTTAGGCTACGGGGTGAACTGCCTGAGAAACTCATTTCGAATGAGTCAAAAAGCTCAAGTGGCTATAATTAGGCAGTGTTCATGCCGAGTTTAAAAGCTGAACCCTACGATGCAGGGTGGCTCCATCTCTTGAGCGTGGAATACTCGCATCTGGCGGCTGGCACTGTGTGCTGTGCAGGCAAGGGGCTCGGGGCAAAATTGCTGTTTCTCATCTGTTGATTCTTCTTGTCATTTCCGGCATGAGTGATCCAGGGAAGCAGGTGACCAGGCCACATACAGCTGAAACCTGAGAAGGCCAACACCCCTGCGTGGTGTTTGAGAGTGTTTTTGTAGGGAGAGATGTCCCCCAGCAATTGCTTTTTCTTTGCGAAGTAGCATTTCCTAGTCTATTTAGAATTAAAGAAAGAATAAAGAATTATCTAGTCTACGGCCATGTCACCCTGAACACGCCCGATCCCATCTGATCTCGGAAGCTAAGCAGGGTCAGGCCTGGTTAGTCCTTGGATGGGAGACCACCTAGGAAGACCAGGTGCTGTAGGCATAAAAAGAAAAAAATAAAAGAATGATCTAGGCCTGGGATTCTCAAAACAAAGTCACTGGTGCAGCAGCAGCATCCCCTGGGATCCTGTTTAAGATGCCAATTCTCAAGCCCCAACCTGGACTCGGAATCTCTGGGGCCTGGAATCTGGATTTAAGAAACCAGAGTCACCTGCAGGCAGATGGTTTTAGCACGTGCTAAAGTTTGAGAACCAGCGCTCTAGGCAAAATCTTTTCATTCCCTTCTTGTCTTCCTGCCACAGTCCCCTGTCTGTGTCCTTTGGTTTTTCATGCTGTAGGCCCTTCCCCTATGCCTCTCCCGGTGCCTAGAGATGTGACATGCAGGCTGTGCACCAGGGATCTGGGCTGGATAGGCAGGTGAGGGCTGCAATGCAGCAGGCCCTGCTCACCAGGGCAAGTACAGTAAGTCCGTGTCCACTCACAGGAGGCGCCTTGTCCTAACTCCCCAGGACCTAGGGTCTCCTATATGATTTCACCACTGAGAAATCCTATCAGTGGTGAAGAAGCAGAAAATCCACCAGCACGTGGTGATCAGAAACAATTAGGCTGGGACTCACCTGTTAAATGCATTTACCTGTTTAACAGATGCCTGATGAATATCCAGTAACACGAGCTGCCTGCGTGGAGATAAAACAGGTGGGCGGCCCAAGATGCTTAGAACCTACCTGGGTAGAAGAAAGAAACATGAGGAGACAGTGAGAGAAAGATAAATGCAACATCTAGACAAGTGTCAAAATGAGGGGAAAGACCACAAGGAGATAAGAAGGATAAACTCGAATCCCTGTGGTCCGCAGACGTTAGACGTGGCCTTGCAGAGCCACCGAAGACGGCACATTGACCATGATAATACCGGCAGCAAGCACCTTTGGTTGGTTTTTCAATTTATTTTGAGATAAAATTCACATCAAATACTATTCTAATCATTTAATATTCATTTCTGTGGTTTTTCGTAGACTTACGCAGTTGTGCAACCATGGCCACTAATTTCGGAACATTGACAGCATCACAAAAAGGAGCCCCGTACGTATTAGGGGTCACCCTCCACTTCCCAGCCTCTGGCAATCGCTCATCGACTTTCTGTCTCCACGGATTTTGCCTATTCTGGACGTTTCCTATAAATGGAATCGTACAACATGTGGCCTTTAGTGTCTGGCTTCTGTCACTTAGCATCAAATTTTTGAGACTGCTTAATGGGTATGGGTTTTCCACTGGGGTGATGAACATATTTTGGAACTAGGTAGAGGTCATGGTTGCATAACTTTGTGAATGTAGTAAATGCTTGAATGATCAGACGGACCATCAGAAATGGCCTAGATGCCCATCAGCAGAGTCCCAGTTAATAAGGATGGTACAAGCACAGAATAGAGCCGCCATCAAATAAAACAAAGGTGCTCTCCAAGTTAAAGTGTTGAGTGAAAAATGCAAAGTGCCGAACAGTTTATACTATGCCACCATTTGTGTAAGAAAAAGGAAAAATGAATAAAAGATCTCTTATAGGTTGACTATTCTATGGAGAGAGAAACTGGGGCAGAAGGGTACGAGCGGGGATTTCTGTTGTATTGTTTTTATTGTCTTTGAATCTTGAATCATGTAAATGTATTACCTATTAAAAAAAGATAACACTGTATAACACGTTGTTTGATTAAGGAAAGATAACCTTCTAAACCCAAACCATTTTGGGCTGAAAAGTGTGAGAGGAGAGAAAGGAGGGAAGATGGGGCGGGCGAAGGGTGAGGGACTGAAGATTTCAGGTAGAGGGAGAAATCCGGATTTACGGGGTGACAAATCTGGATTTATCTTGCGACAGGCACTTGTGGAGACTTGGTCTCAGTGGAGCTGGAAGGAAGAGGCTGGGATCAGCAAGAGGTGAGTTGGGCAGAAAAAGGAGGAGGGGCATGAAGAAAACCGAGGGGTCTGCAGGGGAAATGGGGAGAAGGGAAGTGTCAGGTGGGGTGCACCTGGGCAGATGATTTTGCCCTTGGCTGAGATGGGATCCCAGGAAAGTAGGTCTGGGTGAAAGATGGTGAGGCTAGCTTGGGAAGTGTTAGGGGAGAGGCCTGCGCTGGGCTTAGGAGCGGGGTAGCTTCCATCCAGGGGAGGAGAGATAAATCGTGTCCCAGAGTGAGGACAAGAGAGAAGGCTGGGAAATTGAAAATAGAAATTGAAACTGAAGAATTTCCTGTTTCAATCTTTTTCTTGAATGGCTTCTTAATTTTAGTAGCTAATATCGAGTGTCCAAGCAGTGTGGGGAGAAGAGGATTCATATGCAGAGCTCTGTAAGTATCGATAGTGTTTTTGGAGAGTGATTTAATCAATCCACATTTACATTTGTAGATGCCTTTCAACCTGTCAGTTCCTACAGAAACAGTCTCGTGTGTGTTCAGAGATATGCACACAGATATTTCCTTAAGTATTGTTTGTAATAGCAAAAATGAGAAACAGTAATAGGGATGTGGTTTAAAGTCAAGAGTATATCCATACTATGAAATATTAGGCAGCAGTTAAAAAGCATAGGGTAGCTCTATATGTGCTCATATTAAAGATGACTATGATTCATTGAATATGATTCATTCAGTGAATAAAGCAAATTATAGAAGAATGTGAATTTCGATTATGGAAAAAATCTGTCCAAATTTATACACAGAAATTCTGAAAAGATGCCACCCAACTGTTGCTGGTGGTCAACTCTGGGGAGGATGCGGCATGAGAAGTGCTTTGAAAGAATTCTTTCGAATTTTACTTTATATACTTCTGCGCTTTGATTTTTTTTACAATAGACACATTTTACTTAATTTCAAAAATTAATAGGAAAAAACAGGAATACCTGATCTTAAGGCGTAGTTGTAAGGATGAAATAAACAAATAAATGACAATGAACTTCATAAAATGCTGTGCGGATAAAGAAGTAGTTATTTTTATCGTATTTTTACTTCCTCGAGGGCTAAGCCACTGTCTGCTCCGTCATCTTATCTGCACATAGTTCATTCATCTATTAATTTCTTCAATTTGACAGTAGAATCCAAGTTTCAAGAAGTGAGGGATCTTGTTCACACCGCTCTGCTACATGTCCCCAGTGCCTGCAACGGTGCCTGGCGTTCAGTAAATGTTCATTGAATTAAAAAAAGAAGAACTTACAAATGGGCTGTTATGTACCAGACTGCTAGTTAGTAGATGCTCAATTGTAGGATGAGACTTCAAAGAACAGGTATCAGTTGACAATTATTTAGTGCGTGCCAGCCCAGTTAAAGTTCAAGGCTGTCGTCCGCCCAGACATTAGGCCCCAAATAGGTAAATTCTCAGGAGGGCTGGGAATACCACGATCCTGGCAAACGTCGCCTACACTCAGAGGCGGGGCACTTTGAGAGTGGCGAGGGACGTTGCTTAGCAACGAGACCGCGGAGGCGGACCCCACTGCGCACGCGTACAGGTGAGGCCGGCGGTCGCTGGCCGTCCGTTTTGCGCACGCGCGGGAAGCGGCTTCTGGGCCTTCAGGGCTTGACGGTTGCTAGGGTGACAGCGATACAACATGGCGGCCGGGTCCTAACGCTCTCGGACGAGGGACCGCCGCCGAGGTCCTAGTTCCGGACCCTGCCTCGGAGGCGTGGAAGCCAAGGGCTCCCCTTTCTGCCCCTTTCCTCTCCGTCCAGTACCGGCTTCCGCATCCAGGATGAAGAGTGAGCGGGGCCGGGGAGGGGCGGCGACGCGAGGGCGACGGCGGGAGCTGGAGGGCCGGGCCCGGGGGCGGCCGGAGGGGCCGGAGGGCCCGGCCTCGTCGCCCTGCCGCGGGCGCTCGGGACCCCGAACCTCCCAGGGCCGTCAGAAGCCGGTGCCCCCGGGCAGCTCGAGGGGTTCGGGGCGGGTCTGACGGCGTCGACCCGCGGCGCGCCGAGGCGGGCTTCGCTGCGCGCCTGCGGGAGCGTCTGGGGAGCTGAGTGCGAATGTCACACTTTCCTAACGCTGGCTTGGACCCGAGCGCCTTCTCGAACATTCGGAAGTAATGCGAGCGCTTGCGGCGTGGCCGCCCTGCCTCGTAAGGACATCGGTCGAGGGGACCAATTGAGAGGAGAGCTGGGCAGTCGTGTTTTTATCGGAACTATTTTATAGGCATTTTGAAACAACCATTTAGTGAAATGAAGAGTGTTACTGGAAGTTGAGAAGTGAGGTGGTCAGCCCAGAAAATAGAACGGCTAAAAGACGTGCCCGTTGTAACGGGTACAGCATTACCTGGTTGAAAATGTGGACTTTTTTTTTTTTTTTTAACGTTACTGTCGAGATATAGTTGACATTTATGGTGGTAAGCCAGAGGTGCCAAAAAAAATTCCGACTTCCTTTGCTGCGGAAAGATTAAATTATTTTAGGTGTAATTGTAATGTTACTGATTGTCAATTGATAATTGTATAGCACATAAATCGTGTGACAAAGATATTTAAAATAATGCATCTCATTCACCCTTAACAAGGTGTTCTTATTTTCTCTTTTTGGATATTGTTTACATGTTTGTCTTTTTCATTAATGCACCCAAAGCTGTGATTGGAATACAAGGTCTACAAAAAGCTTTACGCTTTTGCTTATAGTGCGAACTTACGTACGCATATTTTTTACTATATTCCTTTTTCGCTTCCCAACTATTTACTTTGAACATTTTCGAATCTACAGAAACGTTGCAGGAAGAATTCCTTGGATATTTATAAACCCTTCATCAGACGCCCCATTTCACTTTCTGCTGCCTGCTCGCTCACTTGTGCTCTGGCATTTTCTCTCTCTCTAAGTTATGTATTTATTTTCACTGAACCTTTTGAGAGTTGGTTGTAGAAATCATGACATTTCACCACTAATAATTCAGCAAGAATCTGCTAAGAACAAGGACATTTTTATACACTACCACAGTAAAAATAATGTGTTGATACAATGCTGTTAACGAGTTCACAGTCTGTATTTCAGATTTTCTCAGCTATCCCAATGACATTGGTTACAGGTGTTTTTGATTTTTTTCCAGGATCCAGTCAAAAATTACAAATTGCATTTTGTTGTCATATTTCTTGGGTCTTCTTTAATTTGGCAGGGACCTGACTTTGTATTTTTCATGACGATTTTCTAGAATCCAGGCCACATGTTTTGTAGAATGCCCCCCAGTTTGGATTTGTCTGATTGTTTCTTCACGATTAGTTTTGGTGTAAATATTTTTGTCAGTGATACGTCAAAGGTGATACTGTGTCATTGTCAGTGTGTCCCATCTGGAATGGGATGTTGGTGTGTCTTAGTTTTGGTGAAGTTAGGTTTGATCGCTCGATCATTCTGTTTATTCACTTTTGCCTCATAGACCCTTCATGCCCCTCTGCTAGAGTCAACCATTTTGACCAATTTCCTATGTGTGTATATATGTATGTATGTATGAACGTGTATCTATACATTTATATATGTGTGTGTCTCCTCCCTTTTTTAAACACTAATGTTAGCATTTTATAAATATATAGAGAGACACATATATAAACACTTGCATTTTATTATATCTTTTAAACTTCCGGTTTTTTTACGTGGTAGGTATGATTTGATATGTTCTTTCAGATGGCCGTTTTGGTAGTTTTTCAATTACTTGGTCTAGTGGTACATCTCTAGTCTCTCTTCTACCTTAAAATCCAGAATGAGAACTGGTGTAACCTATTGTCCCCCAGGTGTGAGTCCTGATCATTAATTAAATATTTAACAAATAGTTGGCCGTGGAGAGACTATCCCAGAACAGGAAGTCACAGAGACAGAGTCACGGAAGTAGAATGAACAGGGAGAATGAAGAATGGTGAAATTGGACTCATCGCTTGAGGTCAGTGATTGGGGCTGAGAATACTGGATTATGTTGGTCTGTATTTTAGGGTTTTCTAGATGTCTCATTTGTTTTCTAGGCAATGCCCAAGTGTCTAGGGACATAGGGAGCATTCCGTGCGTTATGCCGGCCGCCTCCTTTCGTTTCGCACCGTTGTAAGGAGTAACACAGTGAAGTTGTTAAGACCGTGGGCGTGGCAGCCTCTGGCAGGTGACTGACCTTTCTTTTCTTATGCTTGTTTTCTTCACTCTTTCCGTTATTTACTGCAATGTAACAAGTCCCCCCAACTTGGTGGCTTAAAATAAAAACAATCATTATTCTCATGTTTCCATGGGTTGCCTGGACACGCGTAGGCAGGTCTCGCTCAGAGTCTCTTACGCAGTCGCAGTCAGATTGCAGTTGGAGGTAGAGACACCTCATAAGTGCACTCACTCGTGTGTCTGGTGGCTGGTGCTGGTTGTCCGCTGGGACCTCCGCCTGGGTTGCCAGCCGGAGCACTGGGATTTCTCGCAGTGTGGCAGTTGGGTTCTGAGGGCGAGCATCCCAAGAGGTCGAGAAGGAAGCAGCAATACCGGTCTGACCTTGCCTCAGAAATGGCAGAGTGCCACGGCCGCATCGCCCAGATCTGGGGAGAGAGAACATGGATCCCACCTCTTGATGGAGGAGTAGCAAAGACCCAAGGTCAGACGAGCCTGGGGGTGGGATCTCTAGAGGCCGCCGTCTTTGGAAAATAAAATCTGCCACACTCATTTTAAACAGGAGGAATAATACCTATTTTATATGATTGTCTAAAGGAGTAAATGAGATAACCTTCGCAAAGCTCATAGTGTAGTGGCTAGTACATGGTACGTGGAGAATGAATTACTTGTTATTCCAGAAGATGGAAGGCAGGGGTATAAAAGGCGGAAGAATGACAAACATCAGTCAGATCCTTACTTTGAAAAATTTTTACCATTGTCTGATGTAGTGGGAGTATGAATTTTTTTCCTATCTGAACTTTTTAATGGATTATTCAAAACATACCTATAAAAAGAGAAAAAAACCCTACATGTTCTGAAGACAGTCATAGTCTGTAGTCATAGTCTATTATCTCACAGATAATTTAAAAAACCATCTGTTGTAATTGCAGTGAGGTTTAAGCTTTGTCCGTTATCACTGTCTCTTTATAGAATCAAAGTTGCGAGGTACCTCAAATAATCTCGTTCCATTCTCTTCTTCCTAGTGGGCATACCACCTTCTGTTTTTATAAACAGGCACATCAACTAACATGTTTTCTCTAAATTAAAACAAAAATATGTTGGCTTTGAGAAATTCAAACAGTGGAATGTTTTGAGTAAGTCTCAGGACCTTCCCTCACCTGGCAAAGTTGGTCCTGGTTAACATTAAGTGTACTTCTGTAAATTTTCTGTGCATATTTTCTGTACATATACATACATACGTACATACATTTATCCCTTAAACAGATACCCCAAACTAAATGGGGTTATATTAAGTATATCGTACTGCAGTTTGCTAGGGTGAAGCTTCGATGAAGATGTTTGAACAAAGATTTTTGAGTAATTCTTCATGTGGCATTCCATTCCTTACTGGGTTAAAGGGTGCGATTTAAATTTAAAAAATTTAAGAGTTTACAAATAATTTGATGTCCTTTCATGTTTTCATGATGTTTGGTAGTTCAGGTCATAATTTTCCTCAGTACACCATGTAAATTAATCAGGTACAGACCTCTTCATTGAGGTTCTTGACCTTGTTTCAGTAATTTGCTTTGAATTAATCTCCTGAAGAGTGGAAATTAGAAGCTGAATCCTCTTCCTTACAAGTTTGGTTGAGACTTGTTCTCTGTACACAGTAATTAACCTCCCCCCGATTCTTATCATCCCTCAGCGGGCTATGCAGCCCCGCAGCTCCACAGCGCCAAGGCCTGTCACCTGCCTTGATTAAGATCTTTAGAAGCAGTGCTTGAATACAGATGTTTGCACTTGAGCTTGACAAGTTTCTCAAAAAGTGAATTTGACCTCCACTTTCACGGTTAAGTAAGGATTAAATTCCACTTAAACTAGCCTTCGTTTAATAAAAGTGAATGGAATCTTAATATGAATGGTCTCATTTATGTTCTTTTTCCCACCCTTTTCATACAGCTGTAGTTAAGTCCTCTTTGTCTTGAGTCTGGGTGGGTAGTTTGTTTGTGTTTTTTTGGCGACTACTGTTTTTATTCCTGTCAGTGTGGGGCCGGGTCTTTAAAGGCCTGTGAAAATATGCCGGGTCTTGTTGGAGAGAATAGAAAGATACTTTTCCTAGGTGATCCTCCATGGGAGTGCTTCTCTTTTTCGCTCTCCTGCCCTTCATCCTTGTTTTATACCCAGACCTTCTGTCCACTGAAAGAGCCTTGGGGGACACGGTGAAGCTGTATCCACCACAGCCATCTCCAGGGCCACAGGTTGTACTTATTGCTGGCTGGCCGTGACGGTCTGGAGGCAGCCTGGAATGTTGGCCCACACTCAGAATTTATAGTTATATATTAAAGTGTACAGTTGACTTTTGTCCAAGGAAGTCTGCCTAACTTAATTTACCTGTGCCGAAACACAGACTGGAGTTTGTTGTGTAAAGTTCCCCCTTCTTCTCTTCTCAAATCTGAATTCCTCAGTCCACAGCCCGACTTTCAGTAACCGGCCTTCGTCCTTCTGGTGAGCTGTCTGTCCCCCTTCAAATTGCTATTATAGTATTAAGATAGTTCATTTTAAGCTCACGTTTCTGTTGGCAGTTAGCCAACGGGTTCACCGATTTCTTAAACTTCTTGAGAATGCCCACGCCCACACCACACACATTTATAGTAATACATTCATTGTGAGCATTGAAAGCTACAGAAAATTATAATGAGGAAATGAAATCACCATCAGTCCCACCCAGGTATGGTGTTACGGAACTGAAGGGGTTTGCAGCTTGGGGTGTTCTATTTGAGAGCAAGAGATGGCTCTCGCTAGGTAGTTCTGTTTACTGCAGCAAGTGAAGGCGGCAGGGATTCACATGCAAAGCTCTGTCTCCCCGCAGGGAGGCCGCCATTGCTTCTGTAGAGTATCCGGTTAATTACATGTCGATTTCTTCTTTGCAGTTGGCCACACTTATCCAGTTGGGTTCTTGTCAGGCTCATTCTGTTTATAGCTACTTCTGGAAAATTCTGTGCTACATTTTAACAGTTAGCAAGACTAGCATTTAGTAAGAACCACCCAGACCTTGATACCCTTGTCTTATCTAAGGATAGATACTTTAAAAATTTTTACACATTTGCACCCACTCTTTTTCTATGCAGGTGTATGTATTTGTAGGATCATTACCATCCTGTTTTACCTTAACATTAAATTATGGCCGAATATTTTTCTATATCATTAAATATTATTTGACAGCATCATTTTTAATGACTACATAATATTTTAGCTTGTGGCTATTCCATAATTATTAGATCATTTCCTTGATATTAAATATTTAAGTTTTTAGTATTCTTGCTGTTGCGACGCTGTGATGAACATCTTTGTCTATAAACTTTGTTCGTGTCTCTGTTGGTATTTTTGGGTTAAGAACCTGGAAGTGTAATTGCTGAGCCAAAGGACGTGGACTCTTATCTAATACCTTTTTCCTACTTAAACAAGTAATTCATGTTTATTGTAGCATATTCACACCATGCGGAAACGGTAAAGCAGAAAGCGAGAGTCTGCCGTCCGCCTTCTCCAGGAAGCGCGTCCCCGCCTGGGGGGAGCGGCTGTTCTCAGGGGCTTGCTGCTCGTGGCCGTGTCGGTCGCACCACCTCACACGGGCACTGCCACTCCGCAGCCTTGTTCCTGTGTGCAGTACACACGCTCGTTGCAGACCTTTGCCGCTTTGATAGAACTTTTTCTTTTTTTTTAAGCAGCTCTTCTAACTTTGTATTCCTTTGAGTTACTAGTAGTTTTTTGTGTTGACCATTTTGATCTCTTAAGTGAATTGTCTTAATGTTGTTCTTGGCCTTTTTTTTCATTGAGAGATATTAGTGTTTTGGTTATTTATTTGTAAGTAGCTTTTATAAATAAATATATTAGGTGTTGTCATATTTGTTGCAAATATTTTTTCAGATTGTAGTTTGTTCGTGAAGTTTCCGACGTAAACACATTAAAGCGTGTCGCTAGGCTCGCTTCTGGATCTTCCTTTGTGACTTCCTTCATTGACCTTCAACTTTAAAAGGCCATTCCCATTTGATGGGCTATATATGAATGCGTTTTCTTTTAGTTAGATTTTTACATTCAACTTTTTACCACTATTTACCAACATTTAAGTGCATCGTGGAATAAGGATCTAACTGGAATTTTTAAAATGTGAAATCTCCAGATTTTAACAGCGTAATTGAGGTTATTTGCACACAGTAAAATTCACCAATTTTAATTGTACAGTTTAATGATTTTTTGCAAATGTGGACAGTGGTGTTTCTGCCACCACAACCAAGGTGTAGAAACCCTACATCACCCAAAAAGCTCCCCTATGGCCCTTCGCAGTCCCCTCCTCTACTCCTGGCTCCAGGGATCACTGATGTGCTTTCTCTTTTCTAGAATTTCATATAAATGCAATGTAGTAATGTATATGTAACTATATGTGGTCTTTTGAATCTGGCCTATTTCATTTAGCATGATGTTTTCGAGGTTCATGCATGTGGTGGCATGTGTCAAGGGTTCTGTCTTTTTTATTGCTGAGTAGTATTCTGTTGCATGTATGTATCACAATTTATTTGTTCAGTTAGGGAATATTTAGGCCGTTTCCATTGTTTGGCTACTGTGAATAATACCACCATGAACATTCATGTACAAGTCTGTGTGGAAATATGTTTTCATTTATCTAGGATAGTTCCTGAGAGTGGAATTGCTGGATTGTATGGTAAGTGTATATTTAACTTTATAAGACACCTCCAGACTATTTTCGGAAGCGGCTGTACCACTTTTCATTCCCATTATCCATATATGTGAGATTCATTTACGCCACATCTTCGTCAACACTTGGTATTTTCAGTCTTTTTAGTTTTAGCCGTTTTAGTGGCTGTGCTTTAACTTTAGTTTTAAGAGACAGTTGTTCCCGCTTTGTTAAATGACTGTCCCACGTCATGAAAGGCAGGAGGTTGCGGCTCAGTGCAGGCATCGTCAGGGAGTGTCGAGAGACCCGATTGCCTGATGGATGAGCTGTGTCAGAGCTTTGAAAGTGACTGGATCAGGAGAGACCAAGCAGGACTCGGTGGTTACCTGAGAGGGTTCTGCCCCTCACAGCTGGGGTTTGTGCCTCGCTGTTCCCCTGCCACAGAACCAGTCCCTGTGTCACTGGCAGTGGGCCCCGAGTTCTGCCTTTTTCACGGACCTCGTCGGCTGAGCCAGAGATTCTGGAAGAGATCCATCACCGAGGTCAGCGCTCTCACAGGTGCATTTGCGTGACTTCATCTGCGTCCTCTTGGTGTGGTCTGCTTGTGGGAGGCAGCAGGGGTGGTGTGGTCAGGAAGTGGCTTCTGGAGTGAGATGCCCTGATGTTAAGCCCTGCCCTTCCGCGGATGGATGTGATCTTGGGCAGGCTACTTAACCTCTCTGTGTCTTTGTTCCTCGTTTGTAAGGTGGGGTAATGGGGTACCCATTGCATGTTGAGATGATTAAATGAACAATGGTGCCTGACACCTAGCTCAGATCTTGGTGTTTAGTAACACTGTTTTCCAATAAAAGGAACAAGAGCTCTTTGGAGAAATGGCTGATCCCAGGGCTGAGACAGGAAATATACAAGATTTGGTAGTGCCAGGAAGTGAGAAAGAACTAAAAACAAACAAATCCCTTATCGATGGGGACATTTCAAAGTGACACAGGAGCCAATTGAAAGTGCTCCCAGTGGTGAAAGCAATTTGGGCAACAAAATAAAGTAGTAGTAGATTATCTCAAAATATAAGATAAATATCCATGCATCTGTACTAATATAAACGATTGAATAAATAAATGGGAGAATAGACCAGCTTCCCTTGTTGAAGAGTGCCAACCAACTTACGTAGGTGCTCCGCCCTCCAGGAGGGGACAGTATCCCCTACTCGTGAAGCGTGCGACATGTGGTATGACTTCTTCCAAAGGGCACAGTATGGAAAGAGGGGAAGGAGAGCCACTTTGCAGTGGAGCAACTTGACAGACATGGCCTCAGCCTGGTGATCAAGGTCAGCATCCACGGTGACAAGTCATGCTGATAGTACGAGCCCTTGGTATGCTGTCATGAAATGGTGTGGTAGTGCTGTAGCCTTCTTCCCCCGAACCCATAACCTGAGTCTGATCGTGCGGAAAACAGCCAGATCCCAGTAGATCCCGTCTGACCTGTGCTCCTCCACACTGTCAGTGTTACCCAGACAAGGAACGTCTGAGACATGACAACTAGATGTAATGTGGTCTCCATCAGCCTGACACAGATCGTTCGATCTAGGCGATTCCGTGAGACCCCGCCTCCCCCAACTTGCGGGCCCACCCAAGCTGCTTCCAGTGGCTTCTCCATACTAATGGTCTGTCTTGGCTCATGCTGCAGACTTTCCTAAAATCTCTCAAAGCCTCACAAAACATAAAGAAGCAGGATCTGGCTTTGATGTGCTCGAACCTCTTGCTGAGCAGCCCCAAGCCCAGCACTAGCAGCAGCCAGCCTTAGTTTCTGGGTTGGCCTCTCAAGGTGCCTATAAGCCCAGCACGGGTGGCAGCCTCTGTGGATTACTTGGTGATGTTACCTGGTGGCTCCAGAAGTGCATAGGCTGTGGCTGAACTTGGCCTGCAGCTGGGCCTCTCCTAGGAGGCCCTTGGGCTGGCTCACCCAGTGGCCCGCTTTGACTTGTGACAGAGCCTGAGCACCACCCAAGGCTACATCTGAGGAGGACACATCCAAAAGGCAGACTGGGCACCAGAGCCCTGCTAAAGTGAATCCTGCTCCGCAGGGTCAGCCCCTCACTGGCCAGTCCTCACAACCAATCAGCCTGGGGTTCAGTCCCTCCATCGGAGTGCAAACGGCACCCAAATCTCAACTACAGCAGGAGGGCACACATAGCCCACACAAGGGACACACCATGAGCACCTCTCTCAGGTGACCAAGGAAGACTGTGCCACTGGGCCCCACAGGACACTTTACTAAGACTGGGAGACTTAGGAGCCCTACCCAACACATAGAAAAAACAAAGTGGGGAGACAAACATGTCTCACATGAAAGAATGGAACAAAGCTCCAGATAAAGAACTGAACAAAATGGAGACAGGCAAGCTACCAGATGCAAGTTTCAAAACACCAGTTATAAGGATGTTCAGTGAACTTGGGGGAAGAGTAGATGAACTCAGTGAGACCGTTAACGAAGAGCTAGAAAACATAAAAACAGAGATGGAAAACAAAAGAGAACCCGTTAGAAATGAAGAATACGACATCTGAGATGGATATGGAGGGTCACGCGTAGGGGTTTCCTTTTTGCTTTCTTTGTTTTAACTTTTTTTTACGGAATTACATATCGTTTCTAGAAAACATTATCACTTCTAAAAACATAGTGCCTTTTTACTGCCGTTTGTTCCCATCAGAGCTCACATGAGGTATTACAAATGTGCCCTAAGAGGTGGTGAGGCGGGGCCCTCCTTCGGAGCCGAACGCCGTTACGAGCCTGCTCTGTGCGGATGTAGGTTGGGACCTGAACGTGATGAGCCTTTTTGGTCCAGGTTTGCTTACTAGGTTTCTGATCTAGTTGCGTCTGGTCAGTTCCGCACTCCAGGTTCTGTTCTTTACATAGTTCTCCACGCCACCTACTTTTTTTTGGCCTTGCTCTTCCGCTTCTGGAGCTCTGCCCGCGGGGTCTGCCTGGAGGCCTGAAACAACACTTGTCCCTCTGACTCTCCCCGACCCTCTCCCGGGCCAGCAGGCTCAGCAGACACGTGGCCCGCGAAGGGCAGCGGCTGCTCATGCAGGCATTGTTTTGTTCTGTGGTACCACGCTCCCCTGCGGTCCAGCCTGCTGTCTGTCACCTGCCTATATGTTTTAGGGTTTTGTTACCAGCAGCCCCCCACTTCAAGATACTTATTTCTGTGTCTGTCAGAGTTCAGTCAGGAAAACAAACTACTCCAGGTGTTTTAAGCGGGAAGGGCTTCATCACAGCGAATTAGATATGAAACCATTGTCTCTGCTGGGGCGATGGTGGTGGCTGCAGAGCTGGGGAAGGCCGCTGTTAGCTTTCGGGAGATCAGGACACGTAAGACTATGGGAAGCTGCCCCTGACCTCGGGTCGGCTGGGCCTTCTGTGGGACCAGGGAGGGTGACTTTCAGGAGAATGCCCCGAGGCGGCTGGTGCCCGCGCCTCGCAGTCCCAGCCGGCCTCCCGCCTTCTGCTTCTCAAGTCCGGTGGGGTCACTGAGCCTCTCATCCTGGCCAGGATCCGGGTCCCGGTTCCCAGCTATGGAGCAGGCAGCGTAGACTGGAAGGAGCGGGTGCTTGTCGCCAAAACACAAAATGAAGAGGACACTGAACCTTAGCAAGAGGAGAAATGAGCCTCGATATGTGTATATGTGCTCTTGGATCATCTTACCGACAAAGCATCTTGCTGTCTGGAAATATGTACAAAATATATGCAAAAATAAAATTTTCTTCTTATAATTGTTTTTATTTATAGGCTACAAAGCAATTGGCAAAATAGGAGAGGGAACATTTTCTGAAGTGATGAAGATGCAGAGCCTGAGAGATGGAAACTATTATGCATGTAAACAAATGAAACAGCACTTCGAAAGGTAGGTGGTCAGAGACACATTTGAGACTAAATGCAGACACAGGTTTAAATCAATAAGGACAACTTACTATTAGTGGGAAGAATGTATTCATGTAATAATCTGCAGGATACAATCAGTTTTCTTTAGGTCGTGAGGATTATGGGCTAATTTGATATTAGTCATTCTGGATTTTATTTTTGTCTCAGTTTACTGTATTATCAATGATTAATCATCACAAAAACTTAAATTGTAAAAGTATGCCTCACTTTAAGCAGTCTGTGTTCCTGAAAGTTGTGTGTGCGTGGGACTTTTATAAATGAAACTTTAGTCTAAATGTATTAGAGGTCCTTGTGGTTTAATTAATTGTGACTCAGTTAACATATTGAAAAATAATTTCCAAGTGGGGTTGGAGAAATTTATTCCCTGGGAGTGATCAGTCGCCAGTCGTGGAGAGGGGGCGTCTCTAGATTAGCCCCCGGAGGACTGCTGTGCTTCCCCCTCAGAGCAGCCTCTTAGAGTCTTGGAGTTTGCAGCTTAACCTGATCACGTCAGCATCGCACTCAGAATAACCGAGTCAAGGCTGGCTTCCCTGCAACTGTTAAGCTTTTCATAAAGAGGTTTGGAGCTCACTGTTTCTTTTTTAATATCAAAAGGATTGAAACCTCTAAATATCTAAAGCACATTTTTTAAAGCCTACTGACTCCCCACATAGATGCAGGGCTTTTGGAAGTATTTGGGGGTATGAACCTTGATTTCAAGCTCTTAGTATGAAAAATTGTTTCTCGGATCAGGGAGTATAGGACACTTAATGGTGCCAAAGAGTCTGGAGGACAGTCATGTCACCCACGTGCCATCCCCACGGGATAGTGATAATCATCCCTGTTCTGCACATGAGGACAAGTGCTTAGAGATGTGAAGTAATTTGATAATTGTCACTCTGGGTCACTAGATGGGCAGAGCCATATTTGAATCCAGATTCTTCGTTCCTCTCTGCACGTGGCGTGTGGCCATTTTAGCTGCCACCGCCCAAACTCTTCTGCTTTTGTCTGTTCTGTCTAGTCTGCTTTTGTTTCTTTATCTGTCCCCCACTCCATCTTTACCTTGAAACTCCTCGCAATGGAGAATGTGATGCCGGGTGTACTGCTTTTCCTGTATCTGAAGAGCAGACTTCCTCAAACAGCCCCCTTGGAGGAATGCACCATCAGTTCGGAGTGGCCGAGAAAGGATGGGTAGCAGCAGGCTGTGAGGCATTTGCAGGAGTCCCTGTCAGGTCCCACTGTCAGGTTCGGCAGGGGGGCGGGGGGGACGTACTCACAGACGACAGGACTTGCCATCTGTTATTTTGGTGACGAGACCAGTATAACAAGTGGACTGGATCCAGAGCCTACAGACTTCAAGCAGTCGCGAGGTCATTGCTGTGTCGGAATGATGCACAGGCTCGGCCACTCTGTGGAGCCAATGTCAAGGAGAGGCCTCACCTGGTCTCAGGTGCGCCCTCAGGAAGGTCGAGATGTCTGTAACACATTTCAGAAGTGTTTCCATCAAGGAAGATCAGGATGCGTCAGAGGGCGGGGACACTCGGTTGACGTGCAGAAGGACCTCCGTGTAACCTCAGTCCCTCGGGAGAATGTCCATTACATAAGGGGTGTGGTTTCCCAGTGGTGACCCGCCCCGACACAGCGGAAGTGCAGCCCTCGTGCACCCCAGCCCGGCGTTCTCCTGACAAGGGGCTTGAGGACCAAACGGGGGAGGGCGGGAAAGCAGCTGGCAGTGCGGCCTCACTGCTGTGCGCGTGGGAGTTTGACGGTCACAGACCACGCTCTTCACCTTCGCCGTAAAGGGGGTTGATTAGTGACTTGCTTCTAAAGAATAGAAAACAAAAAGGGAAAGATAGTAACTTTACAGCGAGAAACCTGAAGGTACCGCCCTAACCGAATGATGAGAAGTTCTACGGCCACACCACCCTGAACAGGCCCGATCCCGTCCGGTCTCGGAAGCTCAGCAGGGTCGGGCCTGGTTAGTCCTTGGATGGGAGACCACCTAGGAAGACCAGGTGCTGTAGGCATTTAAAAAAAGAAAGAAAGAAAGAAAAGAAACGCCATAGAGAGTGCTCGCTGATGTGACGGGGTGGGAAGGCGTGTCCTCTCGCGGTCCGCCCCCCACAGACCCGCAGCCTGAGAACACATCAGACGGACCCACACGGAGGGGTGTTCTCCAAAATATCTTCCCAGGACTCCTCAGAGCTGTCCAGGTCATGGAAAACAAAGGACAACCGTGTACCTGTCACACGTGGAGGTGGCCAAGGGGACAACCTGACTGCGGTGTACTGTCCTTGACCCTGGAAGAGAAAAAGACCTTAGCGGAAAATGGGAGACTGTCAAAGTATCTAGTTAACAGAGTGTTCGTGCCGCTGTCAGCTTTCCGCTCCGATCAGCGCTACGCACGAGGTCGACACGAGGGGAAGCTGGGCGAAGGGGACCTCTGTGCCATCCTTCCAGCCTTCTCGTGGTCGAAACGACCCGAGAATAAACAGGAAAAGCCAGTCAAAACCAGCGAAAGCAACCCGAGAAGATCGGGAATGACATGCGTTGCTCATAAGCTTCTTCCGTTGCTAAAGATATTGCTAATATTAATGAATTATAGGAGGAAATTACTCTATGATTTCTTCTAGAAGATAACTGCTTTGTGTCACTTCTAGGAGTGAGATCGCTAACAACTCGTTGCATGTTCCAGTGTCACTGGGATTTGATCCACAAGTTTAATGCTGTTCTTTGGTTCTGTTTCTGTTTTTTAACCGTGGAAATATTGTTTCTGGCCTTTAGAGTTTGGAGCACCTGTCATCATTGTTAAACAATTGACTCTTGTTCACTTGAAGAATGCTTTTAGGTTCCTTTCAGAAGCCGTTCCTGCCCTACTCATCGTTGTCCAGGCGAGTGCTCGGGGTCCCCCTGCACAGTGCGAGCAGTGTGAGGGACTCGAAGTGGGGGCTGCAAAGTCACGCTGGGTCTGTGGCCGGGCGCGGCGGGTGCTTGGCGCCTCCGACGCCCACCCCCTCCAGTTTGACTTCCACCCTCTCCTTCCACTTTTACAGAAATGGAGATCGATAGCTTTCTAGCGTCCTCGCTCGGTCTCTCTTCAGAACGTCCTCCCACCTGGTCGCACCAGAAGTACACAGTTCATGAGAGCCTTTCGCTCCCGTGACTGTGCTCTGTATTCTCTATGGAACTATTATAAGAAGTGGAATGAGTCTGTTTTTAAAAACATCCCTGGTCTCGATGTTCGTGTCCCGCAGCGGTGAGGTTAGCACACAGGCACGCATCCCGGCAGCTCGGGGCGGCCAGCTCGGACTCCGCGTGACAGCACTTCCTCTGCCTGTCACGTGACCTCGCGTGGTTCCGTACTCCCTCCGTTTCTTTATATGTACCATAGGGAGAACCATGGTGTTGAGCGAACCTCATAGGATCATGGTGAGGGTAAAACGAGGCAGATGACGCGCTTAGCAAAGTGCTGGCACACGGTAGTAAATCAGCTGGTCGGTAACAGTGCGAGTTAGCAGAGTTCGAAGACAATTTTGAAAATGGAAGTGAGTAGCAGTGATAATAAGTCTGATTCCAGCGATTGCTTGCTAAGCAGCTGCCGCCGTGCCAGCCCCTGGCGAGAGGTGCCCTCTTTCAGCTTAGGGGACCGTGCTTTAGAGAGAGCCATTCCCCAACCTGCTCAGTGTCGCCCAGCCGGCAGGTGTTAGGGCCCCGTGTGTGGGTCCGTTACTGGCAATTCATGTCTCTTCTGTGAAACTTGCAAGAGTATTTATTCTTAAATGTTTCACATAACTCACCAGTGAGATCATCTGGGTCTAGAAGTCTTTGTGGGGAGGATTGCCGCATCCCGAGATGTTATTACAACATCGTTCATGGGGGTGAGAAGCTGGAAACAAGGAAGTAGTGGAGTGGGTGGTACATGGTCCGTCCGTAGCATGGAACGTTAAAGAATCTAATATGCCAAATGATTTGGATTTTCGTAAGATTTTTAAAAAGCTTTATTGACATATAATTTATATATCACTTACACATCATAAAATCCACCCGTTGTAAGTGAGTTTTAGGAAATTTTTACAGTTGTGCAACTGTCACCATAATCCCGGGTTTGAACACTTCCGCCATCACCTGCGAGGAGGCTTTGGATAACAAAGCCTGCTTCTTCGATAAACACAGGACTATTTTTGATTTTCAATTTTACTTTTTTACATCAGATTCGATAATTACGTTTATCCAGGAACTGACCATTTAATCTGAATTGTCATATTCATTGACATATAGTTGTTCATAATGCTTCCTTATTGTCTTTTTAATATCAAACTGTAGAGATGGCCCTTCTTTCGTTCTTGATACTGGTTGGTGGTGGTGGTTCATGTCTGTTTCTCTGTCGCTCTTGCTTAGGGGTTTATCAGTTTTATTACTCTTCTCAAGGAACCAGCTTTGGGCGTTGTAAACTTTCTCTGTTGTTTGCCTATTTTCTGTTTCCTTGAATTCTACTCTTTATTATTGCTTTTCTTCTACTTACTTCGGGTTTAATTTAACTCCTCTTACTCCACTTTCTTAAGGTGCACACAAACCCTTGACTTTAACCGTCTCTTCCTTTCTAACATAAGCACTGAAAGAAGATGCCAGAAGGCACCTTTTACCTGCCCGCTCTGAACTGTGCTGCGCCGTGCCGCGCCTGCTTTATTACGTGGTTTGAAATGTTTTCCAATTTCCCTTGACTTCCTCTTTACCTGTGGGTGCTGGACAGGCGCGTTGCTTAGTTTGCAAGTATTTGGGCCTTTTCTAGGTAGCTGACTCCTAGTGATTTCCGATGTACGTCCATGTGCTCAACAGACATGCTCTGTAGGGCCTTCAGTCTTGTGACAGTCATGGAGACTTGTCTTCGGGTCCAGCATACTGTTCGTCTGAGTGAGCGTTGCCTAGATTCTTGAAAAGCATGTCCTTACACTCAGACTCTTAGCCCTTCTTACAGATCAGGCTCCCATTTGTTGGCGAGCGTGAGAGAGACTTAAAACATTCGGCCGTGTTGATTTAAAACAATAATAATATACTGTTGGGTATAACCACTCTTTGAATAACCTGACAAAATGGTGAGCTTTACACTGTATACTAAAAGTTAGCAGAACAGTTTCACCAGTTCAGAGAAAGAAGATCATTCCCACAGCTTCTTTTCCCTTTTCGTGTGAGGGTCTGTCTGGAGGCAGGGCCACCTCAGGCTGTCGGCCTGGTACACTTGTGTTGGCCTGATTTTGGTTGAGGACGCTATGTCAGGCAGAGCAGTCTGCTTAAAGAAAAGCCTGCAGTAAGACACACCTGAGAGAGCACCTGTCATCAGGTGAATGAAATGGAAACAATGTAGAGCCTTTATTAGGGAGGAGAAGGAAGGGTGGGTCTGTTTGTGGAAATTTAAAGTGCTTATTTTAAAGTGGTACTTACATTGCTTGATTAGTTTCCATAAACTGATTAAAGGACATTTTAATGTCTGTGTTTGTTAATTGTAAAAGAAACTACCAAGGTATTCTTTCAGGAGCTTGGATGGTAAAAATTTGAATATTTGTCCAAAGCTATAAGAACCCGATTTTTATAAGATAATGCAGAAACACGATATGCTTAATTTCAATTGCTAATGGAAGAAATAAAACCTGATTAACTTGCTTGAAATATTTGTTTTTCAGTTGTGATAATAAATAATGATTTAATAACCCTAATTTTAAAGTTGACCTAAATTATAAATTAGTCATTTATTTTTGCCTACACACAGTGTTGAG
Organism: Pteropus medius; assembly: GCF_902729225.1. Taxonomy (NCBI): domain Eukaryota; kingdom Metazoa; phylum Chordata; class Mammalia; order Chiroptera; family Pteropodidae; genus Pteropus; species Pteropus medius. Next base: position 22,757,012 of record NW_024349797.1, on the reverse strand, counting down.
CAAGTGAACAGTCTGCGGGAGATACAAGCACTGAGGCGCCTGAACCCCCACCCAAACATTCTTACGTTGCACGAAGTGGTTTTGTAAGTATATTCGGGGCTTTTAAAATTACCTAAATTTGATGATAATGATTAAATCTCTTTTTAAGAAAGAAAACCATGGTAGACATTTTAGACATTTGCTCTGTAGCTCAGAGAGTAATGATTTTATCTTAAGTGACATATTTATTTGGACAGGTGTGTGCCTGATTTCTAATATGGAATGCCTTCATGTAGGTGATTTTATGTCACAAAAGTGTACACAAGTCACATGGCTCCTCTTCTGTGGGGAGAGTGGCAGCTCTTGGCACCCAAGGCCTCGAGCGTGAATCGTGACCCCTGGGGAAGCACTGTTGTCACACCTCAGGGACTGTACTTTTCCTTGCCAGTTGCCATGTCTGTACAGTCTCATGGGGCCCTTACTGTAACTGAAATGGTTTTGGGGGGCTTCATTTCTGTTCCAAACGTAAAATTTTTTTCATAAGGTTTACGTACTGATCAGGAAGGCAGGGCCCTGCTGGCCGCCAGGTGCTGGCTGCTGTGCACCGCACTCGGGGACCCTGAGCCAGGCTGGCGGGGAGTCCGGCCCCACCTCTCTGCGGGCGGCATGTGCTGGCCCCGAGGAGGAGGAGGTGGCAGGTGAGCTGGCCTCGCTGCAGCGCCCAGACCAGCCGGGGACACGGTCTCCTACAACCGCTGTGCAGCAGGCTCTCATCAGAGGGAATGGTTTTACACTCAGAAGAAAGTGCCTTGTCACAGCTGTGTGGCCTCCGGGCCTGTGGCGTCCTGAGCCGTCAGTCTGGGCTGGGTCCAGAGACCGCAGCCTGCATGTCACGCTCAGCACTGCCTGCGCTAAGGTGCCTCTCTTGCACTTTACAAAGCGCTTCTGTCCAGACTCGCACGGTGGGGCACCCTGAGCCGGGGCTAGGGTGACACACGCTGCCCTGCCTGGCGCTCGGGGATCCCTTTAAAGGCTGTGAACTCCGGAGAAGCTGGCAGCTCAGCCAGAGGCCCTGTCCCCACTGTGTGAGGCCCGGGCATTGCACTGGGTGATGTCACACATCTTTCTCCCTTTTCCCTGACTGGTGTTTGGATTCCGCTCACCCCACTGTAACGTGTTCCTGTTACACGGGAGTAATTTAGGTGAATTAAAACTAAAATTGCAGTCACAGGGCACGAGGTAAATTCCTCTGTTTGTCCTGCTTAGCCGAGTCCCAGCCTCATTTCTTCTCTCTCCTGAGAGTTCATTTTATATTTTCAAGACACGTCTTCAAAAAATGGGGGAGGGAGGCTTGTAGAATATTTGCTTAAAGTAGGGTTTTACTGTTACTTTAATTTTACCTGAAATATTGATTTAAAATTAAAACTTCTGTTTCAGTCATTCTATTTCGGTCTCTGTCTGATATTGGAAGTGCTTTATTTTTACCAGAAATGTTTACAAATGAATTAAATATTTGATTATATTTTTTGATTAAGACACGAAAAAACCTGCTTTTTTCTTCAGTGACAGAAAATCTGGTTCTCTTGCGTTAATATGTGAACTTATGGACATGAATATTTATGAGCTAATACGAGGTATGTGGAATAATTTGAAAGCTAATCTAAGATCTTCTTTTAAAGCTTGTAGTTAACACATACTTTGTTTTAGTTTTCAAAATCATTAGTTTCTTTAGCCCAGTGGTTACATATAAATGTACAGTGCCAGAGGGATTTTCTGCCATCTCATCCGCTCAGGACACAGCCGAGCATGAGAAGTAGAGCCACCAGGCCATCGGACTGGCCAGTGATGTGGATGAGGACGGTGCAGAGGACAGCAGGGTCTGCTCGAGCCTTTTCCCCCGCGGGTCCGTGCGGACAGAGAGAGGCGGTGCAGCCAGGCCTGCCCCTCACCAAGGCCGCTGTTCTCCCGCACTCTGCTGCCCATTGGTCTTCTGTGCCTTGAAGTAAGGCGGGGCTTTCCCCCCAAGTAATTCCTCGAGTGAGAGGGAACCGCCTTCCATTGGGACCCTGACAAAGTGCCCTGTATCAGAGGCTGCTCATTCAGTCACTTTCTTTTGAACAATGGGCACTGTTCGGGAAAGCCTGGTGGCCCGGGCCAACCTCAGTCAGGGCTGAGGAGGCTTCCTGAGGTCATTCACTAGAGGGGAACAGAGAAAAGGAGGCAGAGAGCTGGCCCACATTCAGCACCTGTCCCCAGGGTGTGACCTCACAGTTGTGTTAGTTGTCAGCACAAATGAGCCTTGTAAATATCACCGAGGAAGCAGTGCAGGAAGTGTTGTTTTGCAGGTCACATTGTGCCTGTCGGACAAATGAAAAAAAAAAATCAACCTCCTTAACATCATGTGGGTGATTGCTCATAGCTTGGAACAGAATTTTAGTGACAGCATCATAGATGATTTAAAAACTGCTACATCATCTCAGACGATTCAGGCCAACCTGAAGATGATGTGCTGTGGACTTCCAAAGCTATTCTTGTGATGAAGAAGGCACTGATGCCGAAGGTGCACGTGATGAGTGCTGATTAAGCTGTTTTTATGAAGTGGAAACGTGGGGAAAAGCGTGGTATCAAATATGCTTTGCATGTGATTTAAAAAATGTATTTTAGTAAATTACTAATAAAAGACATAGACTAAGTAGGCACATTTTTCTACATCCACGAAAGTTGGTGTAAAACTTTTGATCCAAAAGCTTTTGGATCTTTTTGGGAAAATAGGAGATTGCCTTACATCTGGGAATGTAGGGCATTTCTTAGAAGTTACAGACCTTGTGTGTTTTATTCATAGGTAGGCCCCTCGCTCAGTTTAGTATTGTTTTAAGTGCATTTCTAACAAACTTATCTGGTTTCTTGGTCTAGAGACACCTGTTAAAAATAGAGCTCTTAGAAGGAGCTTCTAGAACTTGGTGCAGTAGCAGTAGCAGAAAGAGACAGGTGGCAGTCCCATGGTGGGGAAGACTGAAAATATAAACACGAACATGTACAAGAGACTGACAACAACAACACACACGAGAGCGGTCCGGCCACCGGCCGGGAGTCTTCTGACTCCCCAGGACAGGCGCGCGAGCCCGGCCACACCACCTTCGTACACCTGGATGGGCAAGACAGGAAAGTGGGTCAAGTGTTTTTAAAAGAGCCCCATTTAAAATGATTACCGTAGAGAAGCGCTTATGTTCAAGGAGTAAACTTGACCTGGGAGTCCCAGTTAGCCACCAGCCCTGGTGAGTGAGGTGCTGCCGTGTGATGCATTTCCTGGTGTACTGTCTGACGTAGCCTCTTCCCTTTGACCCTCTGTGTGTGTACATGTGACACAGGCCAGGGCAGCAAATACGACCAAGGAACAACACTCAGCTTTACCAGTTCGTTCACAAAGATCTTTTCACCAATAAGCCAAGATTTTACTTTTTAATGAAACTACATAATCACTTTCTTTGTTAGTAACAGTTCTCTCGGCGTGAGACTTACGTTAGAATTCCAAGCGTTGCTTCCTAGAGCGGGTGTTTCAAAACTCGAGGGGAGGGGGGCAGTTTCGGCAAGTTTCTATGTGCTCAGACCTTTGAGAAAGCTTTGTTTAGAAATATCTCATTTTCAGTAGCAGGGAATTGTAAGTGGAGAAATCGCACCCATTTCTTTCAGTATGTCTACAGAGAGGGACCGTGGACAGCAGACCGTGATGGTATAGATGAGCAGACACCCGCTCGTTTCATGAGTGCTGGGTGTCGTCCAGGCCCAGGCGCTGTGCTCGGTGCAGTGGATCTCCAGTGCTGCCAGCGGGAGGGGGCGGCTGGCTCCAGGGCGTGAGAGCGTGGGGGACGCCGACATCCGCTGTCACACCCTGAGTACTGCGGCATGCATCCTGAGTTTAGAGTTGTTATGGGGGACGAGGGGTCTGCCTTAGACCTGATGGAATACAGCGACAGTGGTACTTGCCAACCGTCCGTGACGCCAACTGCAGGCCAGGCCCTGTCCTTAGCGCTTTATAGGAATTAACTCATTTTACCCTCACAACAGCCCTGCCAGGCAGATGTTGTCATTATCCCCATTTTAAAGATGAAGGAGTAGAGGCACCGAGAGGTTAGTAGCTTGCCCGAGGCTCCGTACATAGTGATGGAGCTGGGGCTCGAACGTAGCCCGGTCCCCGAGTGCATGTTCTCAACTGCCTTGCACGCTGCGTCTTGACAGCCCTGTTTGGTTGGCACTATTGTTATCACCCCCAGTTTACAGATGAGGAAACAGACTTGAAGGATTAAGTAATAACCCGAAGTTAAGCTGTTAATACATGGCAGAGCCAGAGCTTGAACCCGCGTGTGGCCCTGGAACCTCGACCGTCGTGCACGGTGGCCGGCCTGGGTCCCTCTCTCTTCCCGGCCGAGCTCAGTGCCGTGGACGAGTAGACACTGACTGATGATTTGCTTTTGCTGATGATACTGACTTATTGAAAACCAGATCAATCGCTTAAGCTTTTTCTACTAGAATAAGAAAGAATTTCACTCAAACCATCACTCTCTTGGACTGTCAGAATATCAGAACGTTAACCGCCGAAGCGCCAGTCAGTGACGTGCGCGGCCCCGCAGCGTGCAGCGAGTCGTCTCCGATGTGCGCAGCAGTTTCAGCGTCTGGGGAAGGCGGAGAAGACGCGAGGAAGATGCGTGTTTTCGAATGCAAAGAGCGTAGAGTCTGCTGTAGAGACAAACCATGAAAGTGAAGTCGTGAGATAATGAGTTGCTCAGGTTAATTCTCTCTTTGTCCAGTAGGTGTCAGATGGGGCAGAGGGGACTATGGGCTTTAGGTACAAGCTCTCATGGAAAGTAGTAAAATGAGAGAAACACGGGAGAGGCTGTCTCCTTCACCATGACCTGCCACAGCTGCTCCCAGTGCGGGGACACAGTGGGGAACAAGCAGACACAGCTCCCACCCACGTGACCGCACACCCTGATGAGGAGAGAGACGGCGAAAACAAATGACGAGTCCCAGACAGGGCTGTTGTGGCTGAGTCTACAGGCTGCGGTGTTAGAGCAGGGTGGAGACAGAGTATTCCCGACAGAGGGACAGTGAGTGCAAAAGCCCTGTGGCCACCGTGAGGTGAGAGGCCCCAGCGGGGCAGCAGGAGGGGAGTGTGCTGGTAGGGCCGGGCGCGGTCTTCCGAGTTCGACCGGAAGCTGTTAGTGGGGTTGGAAGCCAGGATGGTGTCTTTTGATTGATGTTTAGACCAGTGCGTCTGAAGGTATCTAGGGTGGAAGACCAGGTTTGTTTACTCTGTCGTGGACCAAAGCATTTACAAGACACAGTAAATATCACCAGCAAACTGGCCACGTGCTTGGACGTCACAGCAACATTGAATTGTTGCAGAAGTTTCCAAACAGTCACTCGTAATTTCTGCCATCTCCTCTCAGACCAGCAACTGTCCCTGGGCCAGCGTCAGCTGAGGACCGTGCTGGCTGCCGCCCCTTCAGCTGCGGACCACAGCATCTAACCCGCGCGCGGTCCACTCAGAGGGGTTTGTCATGTGCTGCAGGGAGCGGACTGAATCGTCAGGAGGGCTGAAGAAACAGGCTCTAGGCCTAGCCCCTAGGAAGTGGCTTCCAGAAGCAATCCCATGCAGTGGGCGGCCGAGGCCGCCGCAGCCACCAGCTCTAGAGCCACACAGCACCACTGCCAGGGTCGGAAGCCGCCTCCGCCGTCATCCACGCCTCCAAGTGGGGGTGCCCCCTCCTCCCCGCAGCCCCCAGGACTCGGGTCTGGTCACCTTTCCCAAGCGGTCCCACGTGCGGGATCCAGGCCACGTCTGGACCCTACGCTGCAGGGCAACTGGAGAACGCCGTTTGACTTTTAGCCGGGCGTGCCACGGGGCCTGGGATGGGCCTGTGGGGTGCGCATGGGCCGGGAATGGCCGTGTGGGGAGCTGCCCATCACGTTGCGTCAGTGACGGGGGTGTTTATCTGGTGCACTGCACTCAGGGCTCTGGGAGCGTCACAGAGGCTGTCCTGGAATGTGGGCGAGGGACGTGTGACCGCCACCGCGTCGCAGAGGTGTCTGCCCTTTCACGACGTCGTGGCTGGTCCTGCCCTCCTGTTCAGCCTTCTGAGCGACCTGGCTCTGTGGCCGGTGGCTGGCTGCCGGCCGCGTCCCTGCTCCCGCCGTCTGCGCACCCCGCCTTGCTCATCTCAGGCGCTCTGCCTGGCACAGGTCTGCTGCTTCGTCGTTTGTCCTGTCTCCACGGGAGCGTCCGCTCTGGCAGTGGGGCCCCGTCAGCCCCATCGCTGGCGCCCTCTGAGTGCCCAGCACTGTCCTGGTGTGGTGCAGGTGTCAGGTGTCCACCCGCATGATGTGTTTGGATGTGGAGTGCTGCAGTTAGACTGTTTTCCCCGCAGGGAGCCAGGCCAGTCAGCTCACTCTTGGCAGAGGAAGGTGCTCGCTGGGAAACCCCAGGCCTCCTGCAGTGAGCCCAGCCGAAAGTTCTGATCGGGAGGCCATCGCTGACTGCCTCAGAGCCACGGGGCACCCCCTTCCTCGCCCGCACCCCTCCTTCTCTCCCGGCAGGCTTGGCCGCCCAGACCCTGGGGCCTCAGCAGAGGGCCCGGCCCAGAAACCCCAGCCCCAGGCCACCTTCTGGAGTGTGGGCAGTTCCGGGTGGGGTCACCTGAGGGTGGTGACTTTTAGAGACTGGGTGGGACAGACATCTTGAGATAAATCCATGGCACTGGGAGTGAACCAAGTAGGAACGAGCAAGCGAGCTCGATACCGGTGCCCGCGGCACTGCAGTCCAGCCCCACTCACCGCCGGCCCGGGTGCCAGGGCACCGTGCAACGTGGCAGCTGTTCTGTGTGACAGCGCACTGGCGGACTCGGCCAGTCACGTTTTATAGCTCATCGAATCGGACCCACCGATTGAGCGATGCACCATTTTTTATGTACCAACAACAAATAAAACACTGCCGGCTCCGCTCAGACACAGCTCTCTTTACATCAGTCTTAGCTTCGTCCTTATTAACGGAGCTCCCTTAGACTTCTGGGACAGCCCGCCCCCATCGCGTCGGGACACGTGTGAAAAGGAAAGTCCAAGCGGAATGAATCAGCTACGGCAGTCCTCATACTTCCTTGAGACACGTTGACGCACGGTGACGATGTCTGCTTTCCTTCCGCGGTCAGCCTCTGCGCCATCAGAGTGTGCGTGATGCGGCGTCTTTGTCTCTGGAGTTTTCTCTCAAGCCGACGGCACCATCCTGGGCGTTCAGCGCGGGTGCGTCTGGGAAGCACCGTCTAGTTTGGCTCTGTCGACGCAGCTCAGTCTCCACTTCGTGGAGCGACATGAGGTCGGAGCGCGTGGTGCCGCGTGTGTCAGTCACAGTGGGTCCTGGTTGGGCTCTTTGCATCCCCGTCTCATCTATAAATGGGGCACTGGAGTGTCTGACTCTGAGGGCTGTTGTGAGGGTTACATAAAAATGTGTGTGTCGTATACGTGATGCCCCCAGAGCAGCGCCCGGCTGGCAGCCTTCAGTCTACGCGGCTGCTGTCGCTCCGCAGCAGAGGCAAGGCCACCGGCCTTCACCGAAGTCCGAGCGCTCTCCTAGGCTGCGCCAGCGACGGAGAGCAGACCTAGGGGGACCCCGTCCTTGAGTGTCGCCGTGCTGGATGAGAGAGGGGTGCTGCTGACAGCTCGGGCCCCACGCTGCGTCTGACTCCGCCTCTGCCGGTCACGGCCTCTAACCTCTCAGAACAGTGGACCGTAAGGCGAGGCTCTCCTTTGGAAAATATGGGTGGCGTGTGTGTGCAGCATGGTGCCATGGGGCACGGCCTCTGGGCAGAAGTGTGTCCAACGGGCTGCTTGGCGGTGCTGTGGTGGGCCCCAGTGTGCATCTCCAGGCCTGAGCAGCAAAGCTGGGCACAGGCCTGGGAACGGGGGCTCTTGTGGGAAGGGGTGTGCTAGATACTGTCACAGTGCAGCCTGCACTGCCAGCGTAGTCACTCAGCGAGTACTGACAGCGACACCTCGGTTTATCATCGTGTTCACTCAGAGTTTTCACCGGACGAGCGCTGTGCGTGACATTCCTCAGAATCTTCTTAATGAGACCATTTGGTAAAGATTAACATGAAACAGTTAACTTGGTCAGGATGGCTAAAACAGACAAGGGCGCCTGGCTTCGCTTCAGGCAGGGGTGCTCACGGAGCGGGGGGCGGGGAGCACCGGGTCCTAACTCCTCAGGGCCACCAGTAGGTCAGGGGTACCCAGGAGGAAAGGAAGGGCAGGCCCCCGAAGAGGGCTCCTGTCCTGGGGACTGAAGGCAGCCGAGAAACGCAGGACCAACGATGTCAAATGGGAAGTGGTTTTTTTGAATTGTCACGTGAGAATGATCATCCTGTAGATTTAAAACTTAATAGCTTAAAACACACACCTTCAAAATTAAAATCAAGTGAAACGTGACATCTTCTGGAACCAGGATAACCGATGCTGGCATGTAGTAAGCATTTTAGATCGTCATACGAAGCTGCAGGGAGGAAGGTGTGGGTCACAGGGTGGGGACCGTACTGGTGCGCTCAGGTGCTCGGCGGGTGCCAAGTGATCTCTGCCTCTGTCAGGGAAGAGTGGGCTGTGGAGTCAAAGCCGTCCCTGGCCTTCTGGGATTAAAACAAGGTGCTTCTGCTGAACTGTGACCTTCCCCTTTGGAAAGGAGACCGCCACCTAGACAGAAGCCTCGGAAAACACTGGGTTTGCAAGCGAGCCCTGACGACTCAGTCAGCGGTTCGAAGGAGGGCGTCCTGGGGGAGGCCCACCCTGAGGCCCGAGTTAGGTGTGTCAGACCGGCCGCGCTCGCGACTCTCACGGGTGCTGTGTGCGCTGCCACCAGAACGCGTGTGCTGGGAGGTCGCAGAGGAAACGGAGCCAGGACGTAGAACTCGCAATGGGCCCTTTTGTAGGTACACTTCATGTTTCCTGTAAAAACGACTTCAGATTATTTTTCACAGAGGAAGTTAGATTTTCACACATCATTAAATAAGAATGGATTCTATTTTTGATTTCAAAAGAGGGGATGAGTACCATTGATGACCATATTTGCCTATTTCCTTCATCACACAGGGAGGAGACACCCATTATCAGAAAAAAAAATTATGTGCTACATGTACCAGTTATGCAGATCTCTTGATCACATGCACAGGTACGTTCAGAGACGTGGCCGCTCTCGGTCGACGCAGTGTGTGAACATTCGGTAAACTTGCAACATGAAAGAATTTGAGTGACTGAGGTACAATTAATTCTGTCTTTCCTTTTATGTCGAATGCAGAAATGGAATATTTCATAGAGACGTAAAACCGGAAAATATATTAATAAAGGTAAGGACTTTTATATGAAAAACTGATCTCAGAATAAAGGTAGAAAGAACATCAAAACTTTCCACTGGGTACTCTTGCAATCCCGGCTAGCTGGGCAACAGGATTGCTGTAGTTTTTCTCCTCCTCCCAGTTTGGAAAAAAGTTTTTATTTAATGTCATTAACGTAACCACACATCTAGAAGAAAATAGTCTCAGGCACCCTTCTCATACTGTCTACAAAAACAAGCTCCGTATCGTTCTAAACACTCTAAGCGTTAACATGCAAGAATCAGAATTTGAGCTGGGGTCTGTCTCACTCCAAAGCCACGTAAGCTACACGAAGTGCACGGCTCGGTAAGTTTCGGCATATTTGTTCACCCACGAACCCATCATCACAGGCATGTGCGTGAACACGTTCCTCACCCCCAAAAGTGTCTTCCTACTCCTTGTCCCAAAGCCAAGGGTGACTGACTTTCAGTCATTATAGAATTAGTTTGCGTTTTCTAGGATATTCTCTAAATGGAATTAGGCACTTTTTGGTCTTTTTTGGTCTGGCTTCTGTGACTCAGCGTCATCACGTGGGGATTTGTCCGCGTCCTGTGGGTGCGCCCCGTCTGTTGAAGTGACCCCGCGGTTCCCGGGAGTTCTGTTCTGTTTCTGCCATTCTCGTGTTCTCTTTGCATCTCATTTGGAGAGTTTCTCTTGGCCTCTTCCAGCTCCCCACCTCTTTCCTGGGCTGTATTTAGTGCATTGATGAGCCTAGGAAAGTCATTTTTCTTTCCTGTTAGTGTTTTCTTTTATTTCTAATGTTTTCTTTTGATTCTTTCTTAGAGTTATCGCTCTGCTGATATTTCCCTGAACTTGCATGTTTACTTTTAGAGCCCTTAACAAATTAATCACAGCTATTTTAAATTCCCCGCCTGATCATTCGAAAATTCTAACGAATGTGCCATATCTGAATCTGGTTCTGATGCTTGCTTTGTCTCTTCACCTGTGTTCTCCTGGCCTTTTAATATGCATTATAATTTTTGTTGCGAGCCCATGTGATGTATCGGGTGATGGGAACAGAGGCAAAGGCCAGTGGAGGGAGGTTTTTTGATAATCTGGCTGAGAGATATGCTGCGTTTAACGTTCACTGTAGCTGCAGCTTCCAGAGGCTTCTAAGTTGTTGACAGCTTGTATTTGATTACCTGAATGTGAGAGGTTAAGAAAATGGAAGAAACGTCTCAAGCCCTGCCTCCCTGGCCTGTCTGACACGCTCCACAGAGCCCACGGGCGCGAGCCGGCCCCGAGCGGTGACGGGAAGTGTAGGCATAATGGGCGCGGGACTGCGGTGGAAATCCACTCGTACACTCACGCTGCTGCTTAAAATTTTCCAGTGTCGGCCGGCATTTGGAAGTATGTGTAAAACGTAAGTGGAATTCTTGTAAGCACATTCCACTGAACAGAAACACAGCTTCCTCCCCTGTTAGAGGCACAGTTAGGTGCTTAGAAAGCCAGTCATCTGTATTTTACAAGCTGGTTTAGATGCTAGTAATTTTCCTTTTAGGGCATAAGTATTTGACGTGCTCGTATTAAAACAGCAGCTCGATGAGATGTCATTTGTCCCTGCTTCCCCCCGCCCCAACCTTTGCAGCAGGATGTCCTGAAATTAGGGGACTTTGGGTCCTGCCGGAGTGTGTACTCCACGCAGCCGTACACGGAATACATCTCCACCCGCTGGTACCGGGCCCCGGAGTGCCTGCTCACCGACGGCTTCTACAGCTACAAGATGGACCTTTGGAGCGCGGGCTGTGTGTTCTTCGAGATCGCCAGGTAGAGCTGAGGCCGGCCTGGCGTCTGCGGACCCCCACCTCGGTGCAGGTGTCCTGAGGCGGGTGACGGGGAGGCTTCATGCCAGCCCTTCCTTTACAGTACAGATTTTACAGTCATTCTGCTGCTGTGACTGTCTCTAACTTAACAGAAAATGCGCCTTTTGACAAACACTTTTCCTTGCTTGCTGGTCACGGAGAACAGATGGCCACCAGTTACTTCTTCCCTCGTGGCCCCCCGGGCCCTGGGTGGTGGGATTGGGGGGGCGTCGCTTGGCTTCATCAATGAAATGGCTGATTACCGAGTTCAGGAACCCAATACAAACATGCTAGCTGCCACCTGTGGGACCCGCTGTGGGGGGCTGTGAGTGATTCCTAAGAGGCACAGCTGTATCAGGAGACTTTGACCACAGGTGTGAGGATGAGCCCCCGTCCAGCACAGCTGAACTCTAGAAAGCCCCAGTCCTCACCGTCCTCCCGGCACCCCACCCCAGCCTTTGGGCTTCACCTCTGGAGGGAGCAGTGGGCTGGGGAGGAGGGAGGAGGTGAGCAGGGTGTCCGGTTGAAGATGCCCAAGCAGGGGTGGGGCGGCACCCTCCAGCTCACAGTGGCTCGCTAAGGACAGGTGAGTTTGACGCTAGGGTGACGTGTGCAGAGCCCAGGCCGTTTGCTCCCACCTGCTCAGCCAGCTGCTTCATAAGTCCAGACACCTGTGCACTTCTGGACACACCTTCCTTTGAGATCACGCATCTTGATATATGACTCATTTTTGGAAAGCTGAGTGGCAATTTCACTGAAGCTAAAAGTGCCAAGTGACAGTCCTTCCTCCTGTGCTAACCCCCTTGAATTAGCTGGGAAGGGCGTTAGAGGACTTGGGCGTTAACCAGCCACCGTGAGCGGGCCTGTCCTAACAACAGCCCCTTGTCACGCCGGTCCAGTCTGCAGCCCCTCTTCCCCGGAGCCAACGAGCTGGACCAGATCGCGAAAATCCACGAGGTCATCGGCACACCTGCTGAGAAGACCCTCATCAAGTTCAAGCAGTAAGTGCACTCTCCCCTGCGTGGCTGGTGGCGGGAGGGAGCCGAGGCAGGGCCAGGCTGCGCCTCCGTGGCCTTTGCAGCCCCTCAGTCCCCTTGGGGCCCCGCTGCCACGGAAGGGGCTGTGTGTTCAGGGCGGCACTCCAGCGCCCCGAGAGGGCTGCCATCCTCCAACATCACAGACGAGTGCCTGCCGTCTTGCTGAGGGCCTGGCAGCCAGATTTGTCACCTGAGTATTTACATGGGACCTAAGAGGCCCCAGCACAGGCTCGGCTCAGCGAGGACTTGGTGCAGCTGCCACCCGGCACCGCTGGTGACACTGACCCCTGAGCAGGACTTTGCTTTGGTCACAGATGAAGCTGAGGTGGAGGGTGGGGGGCCGGGGGGCGCGTAAGCAGATGACAGCTGTTTTGGATTCTTCTTCTTTCTTAAACCTTGTATCATTCTCAGGTGGGAAGGCGATATTAGTCTTTGAGGAAAAGCCTTTTCCTTACACTTAAACCATAGCGGGTTTCACCCCCCACTTTCTGAAAAAAGAGACCTTTTCAGGGCAGCCTTAGGTTCGTAGCAAAACTGAGCGGGAAGTCCGCAGATCCCCCCCGCGCAGCGCCCGGCCCCACACGCCCCGGGCTCGCTGCCGGGCCCCTGCTCCGTCGCTGGGCGCGTCTCGGCCCCCTGAGCCACTCTGGGCAGCGCGTCCTGGGGCGTGGATGGGCGGCCGGGCCCCCTAGGTGGTAAAGTGCCCCTTGGCGCAGCCCGTGGAGTCGGCGGTGGACCGGCCAGGAGCCCTAATGACGGCGTGACCGTTTATTATCGTTGGGCTTTTAATACAGGTCGAGAGCTATGAGTTTTGATTTTCCTTTTAAAAAGGGGTCAGGAATACCTCTACTGACAGCCAATCTGTCCCCACAATGCCTCTCCCTCCTGCACGCCATGGTGGCCTATGACCCGGACGAGAGGGTCAGCGCGCAGCAGGCCCTGCAGCACCCCTGCTTCCGGGAGCTCAGGTAGCTCAGCGGGGTGTGGGCGGGGGGCCGGCACCTGAGATGGGGTGTGGGCAGGGGCTGGCGCCTGAGATGGGGTGTGGGTGTGGAGCTGGTGCCTGAGCTGGGGTGCAGGTGGGGTTCTGGGGACAGCTCCCTCTGCCCCACGCTGTGGTGCCCCCCAGGACACCTCCCCGGAGGCTGAGCGGGTGTGTGCAGGGCGTGGGGAGCGCTCTGTGGCCGCCTGGCAGCTGATGCCCAGGCTCCGCTTGTTAAGATGGGGGGAGCCCGCACCCTGCAGTGGGACCGCAGAGAACTCGCTGGCAGGCCTGTGAGCACGGAAGTGCGCCTGGCATTGGACGTGCAGGCCCGAGGTGTCTCATTCCACACTGTCACCCACTCCCGCGTGTGCGGCCATGAGGTGACATCTGACCCAAATCTCTAGTCACTGGTCCAGGGTGCAGGCCTGTGGCTGGTGGTTCACAAAGCCCTCTCTGCCCCCAGCCCAGAGACTGTCAGGCTGACACAGAAAAGGGACAAAGGGCCCCTCATAATAGTTCACATAGGAAAGAAGAGGTGGCGACAGCACACGCAGGGACGACTTTGCAGGCGGAACGAGCAGCCGTGCTGGGGGTTCTCAGCCAGCGCCCTTCCTCTCTCCCTTCCCGCAGGGCACCTGGGAAGCAGGCTCCGGGCAGCCACAGAAAAGCTTTCTTCCCAGAGAACCCGGTGGCACCGGAACTCCTCAGTGACAAGTGGCAGATTGCAAAGGAGGGCAGAAAGCAGGTACACCCGAACCAGTGAGCAGGACATAGGTGGGCTGCTGTAGCCGGGCCCGGATGCCCTCAGATGGCCCGTTTCTGATTAGGACACCACCTATGAGGGCCCTGTCAGTGAGGCCTGCCACCCTGTCACCCTGTTACCAGGACGTGGGGAGCCTGGCTTCGCCCCATTAGCTAAGGGTCATCGACAGCATCCTGTGAGCAGGCCAGATGAGGGGAGGTGGGGCTTCTCCAGCACAGGTGCCAAGTTCTGTGCCAGAGCGCCTCACGGATGTCAGCTTCTTGTGCCCTCAGGCCTACTCTGGGGCGCACAGAGAAGCTAGTGACGAGCGTGGCAGGGATGCCGTCTCCTCGGCCACAGCCCACCAGCCCAGCAGGCCTCAGACGGGCGCTCCACCCCGCCACAGCGCCCGCCCCCCACTTCGCTTTAGCCGTTGTGGGTGTCCTCACTTTCCTGTTCTTGTAGCATGTGCTCTGTCCCACTGGCTTTCTGGTCCCGGCGGCACCAAGCCCCGGGGTGACCATGCCCGCCCAGCATTCATTTTATCCATCCTGGCCTTTGCTGAGTGTCACTACGTGCTAGCAGCCGGGGACGCAGCTGTCTGCTGTCTAGCTGCTTTCCAGCAGTGGACACCCCTCCCCTGGCTGCTGTCCCTGCTCAGTCCCCGCTCCCAGCTGGTCAGATGCTTGTCTGACCGCGTCACTCCGGCTGTGCCCCTGAGGCCCCACCTGCAGTCAGAGCCTAGGCCCGTGCTTGTCTGTAAGGGCCGCAGAGGTGCTTTGTCGGCTTCGTGGGCCACGTGGTCTCCATCCCAACTGCCTGCTCTTTGCCGCGGTGCCGTAAACGGAAGTGGAGCTGTGCTCCATACAACCAGGGACACAGAATTTTGAATTTAATATAATTTTCACATGCCATGCAAAAAATTTCAACTACTGAAGAAGGTAAAAATCATTTTTAGCTCACCAGCCGCTCAGGAGCAGGTGGCAGGCAGATTCGGCTGACTTTATGGAGTCTGAGCAGGAGTTGTCCCCATGGCCTGGGCCCTTGGGGGCTGCCCTCACTGTCACTGCACAGCCTCCCCCGGGCCGGTCCAGTCGGGCCCAGTGGCCACCGAGGGCAGGACTCCACATGAGGGCTTGGCCTCCCGCTGTGGGTCCCTCGTGGTGGCAGGACGCTGTGTGTGCTGTCTAGTCACACCTCACCGTCAAGACACTGCACTAGGCAAAAGTGGCACCAGCGAGCCTCCTTTGTTCTCTCTGAGTTCTGTGGGGGAGGCACCTGGTAGCTCAGCTGAACTGTGTTTTGTTTCAAGCGACAGCCCCTAAAGCAAGACGGGGACCGTCCGAAGCGACAAGGGCTGGCCTGCCTGACGGAACTGCCCAAGCTGAAGCTCTCAGGCGCGACCCAGCTGTCGTACTCCAGCCCGGCACTCCAGTCGGTGTTCGGACCGGGCGGGAAAGGCCAGGTCCCCGTGCTGAGACCCCTGAAGCGTGTGGGCGTGAGCCAGAAGGTAGCCGGCCTTCCCGCTAGCTGCCCTTAGCGCTGCTGTCACAGCCGCCGAGGCCGCTACTGAGTGTCTGCCATTCTCTCTGCCAGCCGGAGCCGCAGAAGGAGCCGCAGCCCAGCCTGAAGCAGTGCCGCCTGCCCGCGATAGGAAGGAAGCGGGGCGGGTGCTGAGCAGCACGTGCCCGTCACCTCGTGCTGTCACGCAGGGCGCCGGCCAGCCCGTCGCCTCAGACACGGATGGCGGGGCTCCAGGGCCAGGCCGGGTGCTGTCCCCGCCAGGCCGGGGGTCCCCTACGTCCGGAAGGCAGCCAGGCTGTCTGTTCCCCTCCACCCACATCGTTCCAGGGTTTATTTCACTTTCGTAACATAAAAATTGGGGGCAGGAAATATTTTGTAATTTTTTATATGAACCCAAACAGAAATTAGAGTTTCTATTATGTGTCATTAGGCTCGGTTTCATGGCAGGCACTGCGTGTTGTCCCCTCACTGTGTGACCACAGATTATGCTGACATTCGTTGAAGAACAAGCCATCATTACAGTGTTTCCTTGTACATCGTGAGTTAACTGTGTTCTTTATTTTCACTTATGTGAACACATCGGGGGAGCTAATCCTGGTGGGAAGATGGGTGTCGCCTCATTCCGTTTCACCTGAGAAGCCACTGAGGAATGAACACAGGCCGTGCTGGTGCCCTGGGTGCTCCCGGGGGAGCCGCAGCCGGCCGGGCCACTCCGAGCTGGAGGGCGGGTCAGAGCCACATGGGTTCATCCTGCGGGGAGACGGCACTGCTGCTGGTGGGCCGCGGGGGGCCGAGCTCTGCTTCTGGGGTGCCAACGATAAGGGGGGCACAAAAAGAAACCTGTCCCCTGGAGGTGGGACGGGAGCGTTGCGGGGGGCAGGGCTTCTGGGGGCGCAGGGCCTTGGCTGCGGGGCAGAGGACCCCGTCGGAGACCTTTCTGTCGGGCGGAACTCAGTCACCGAGCGTGGCTGCTGCTTCTCGTCTCCAGTTTGCAACGCAGGAAGCACACATCCCTGTTTCCTGCCCGTCTTGTTCCCTCTTTGAAGACAGATCTGTGACACCCTCCGTATGCTCTCCGGTGGCTGCCATCTCCGGCCCACCCAACAGGCGGCGAAGCAGAACCGGGAGTGGCAGCGCAGCTGGGCTGCCGGAGGGCGGAGGGCGGAGCCCGCACCGTTTCACGTGGCCGAGGGGTGGCTGTGAGCAGAGGCAGGGGGGCCACGTGGGGCAGAGGGGCCCCAGGAGGGCAGGTTCGAGACCAGAAATGCGGCCGTGGTGATTTTCGGAGCCGGGCGCACCCAGGGCAGGGTCAGGAACAGCTTCCTTTCAGGCCCACCCGAGTCACTGGTCGGGCCCTGCTGTGGACAGGGTGTTGCGGGGCAGGAGGGTCATGTGGGAGTGCAGACAGGAAGGGGCCGGAGACAGGTGGTGCTGTGGCCCAGCGGCGAGAAGGGACCCAGATGCCAGAGCAGACGAGAGCGGGTGCTCGGCCGAGGGGGGACCTGGCCACTCTGAGTCCCCAAAGGGGCGGTGGCTGGCTTAGGGGGCACACTTCTGTCCTCGGGGACTGGCCTTAGGAATGTTTAAGGACTAACAGGTATTTGTGCAGTTAGGAAAATTGTTGCTTCCTGTAAATACATAAAATCTGGAGAGGAAATCCTTAAAGTTTTTCTGCGTACCTTTTTGAGAGAGCGTGCCCTGCGGATGCTGCTTCTCAGGATGCCACTCACCCTTCCTCTCCAGACTGGTCGCCCCACAGTGGGGACAGTGGGGCTGAGGGTCTAAGGGGCTCTCTGGGGTTGGCAGGCCCTGGAGGGACATGGCTTGTGCACTGAATGAGGCCCTGGTTGTTTCGCGTTAGTCTCGGGGGTAAAGGCACCCGAAGCAGTGTTGGGCTGGCAACTGCTGCCCCTGGGCGTGTGGCTTGAACTTCAGCATCGTGGCCCAGGCGCTTGCCCACACACCCGGAGAGCAGAGCTTCCTGTGCCATGGGAGCGCACAGCCACCTTCTCTGGGCCGGGCAGCCCGTCAGCGGGCAGCGGCGGTTGCTCCCGGCTCTCTCCGTGCCGGTCCGTGGGCCCCACAGTGGGCCGGCGCTGGCCAGGGCTTAGGGGGTGCAGGCAGCCACCGTGGCCTGCTGCCAGGGCCCTGGCAGGGTCTCTGCCCTTCCAAACCAGAAAGATCGCGAAGGAGACCACGCCATTCAACAGGGTCTCTCAAAGCACATGAATTGTCACCACAGAACTGCAGACGGGGAGCAGGCTGAAGTGTCACCTCCTCCAGCAGCACCCTGTTAAATTCACTCACATCACATGTTTACTGGGCACCTGCCAAGTGCTGGGGCCTTCTGAGCTCAGCCGGAGGGAAGACATCCTGGGCCGCTTCCCACACTGAGGTGTGACCGGTGTGCTGGCCGGGGCAGTGGCAGGAAGCGGACATCCCGGTCCAAGACCCCAGCTCTGAGGACGGCCTGTTAATGTCGTAAAGCTGCTCGGAGCTTTAAGGCAGAGGCAACACCACCCCCATGGTGAGGGCACATCTGGGCGTGTGCCCTCTGGCCAGGCCACACCGCTGGCCAGCATGCTGGCTGCCGGGGCACGGAGCTGGGCGACTCCGCCCCCCAGACACCTGCCTCCTCTCAGCGTCCCCCAGACTTGACCCCATGTGGGGGGGCGGGGGGCGGTTCCCTCGCCAGCTCTGAAAGTGGAAGCAGCTCAGGACGAGGAGAGGCAAACACAAGCCAGACCAGGTGAGAGACCGACCTCACGCTGTCCACGGCTTCTGAGTGAGGCGGGCCCGGGGGCAGGATGCTGTGTGTCCGTGTCGGGGCGGGGCACAGTTCTGATGCTCGTTGACTTTGGAAACCATCTTGGATCATGTGGCCAGAGACCAATCTTAGAAGCAGACATAAAACTAAAGATGTGTTCCAAGCACAGATGCATCTACGACAAACAGACACAGCTGGAAGTTTCAGTAGGTGTCAGTGGCAAACTATGTTCCAGAGCCTGTGACAAAGGTGACGGACAGTGGCAGAGCTGGGACTGCCTGCCTGCAGCCATGCAGATCGCAGGGCCCATGCGAGCCGAGTGCTGGAATTGTCACACATGGAATTGTCCTGGAGCCCAGCGCATTTCCACCTGTCACCTGTCACCTGTCACAAACAGACGGGAGCACACAGAATGAGGTGACGACCCAGGGAGCCCCAGGGGCAAGAATTCTGGCTCAGCTTCCTGGTAGGTCTCAGGCCCACAGGGTGGGTTTTGTGTAGCCCACACCAGTGCTTTGACTAAGAAATACCAACTATCTAAAATGTGCTAATATTTTATTTTAGAACGTGTGTGATATGTAAATTCCTATTCTTTCACTTCAAACAACAGGTAAGTGTCCCGATATTCGGTATTCGCAGTCACAGCGCAGTGGCCTTGACCCAGAGGCTTGGCCGAGGAGTGGGCCGCAGCCCCTCGAGGCTCTGGGGACAGAGCCAGACCCGGGCGGCTGAGCGCTGCTCCAAGCAGGACGGCCACCCCGCCACTGTGCTCACACTCACGGGGACAGCGGGCGACCTCCCGGAAGGAAGGGGCGCGCCCTTGTGTAGCCCCAANTGAAGCCTTTGAGGTACACTGTGTAGCACATCTGGATTGGGGCCCCTGCTAGCGCTCGGTGGCTACAGGGGGCTCGTGGCTGCACGGTGGACAGTGCAGGTCTGGCTGTCCTACTCAGTCCCTTTCCTTGTCGTCCTGAGGGTGGGTGGGTGCTGAGGCACACAGGTGACGTGGGCACCAGCTTCCTGTGTGTAGTGGCCGGAAAGCCACCGAACCCTCGGGGGCTGCAGGACACACCCTCTCCGCCCCCCGACAATGTGTACGCACTCTGCAGTTTCTGTTGGCTGAAGCCCTCACCCTAGTCGTGACAGCACCAGGGAGCCGCCTGGAACCACTGCCCCTCTGCTGTCCTACTGTCCCCGCGCTCCTGAAGGTCTTCTGAGCAGGCAGCCGCCTCAGACCCACACCCTTTCGGCTCCGGCGTGCGCTCCCCAGAAGCTGTGTTGCCTCCCGTCCAGGGCCCAAGGCTCCTGAGGACCAGGTGAGACTTCTCGTGTCAACCTTGGAGAACAATGACTCTAGGACAGACACTGTAGCAACAGGGCCCTGGGACCCACAGCCGGGTCCCAACCCTCGGGCCCTGAGCGGGAAGCAGCCTGCACGTGCGGCCTGGCCATGGGTGAGCGAGCCAAGGGGGCCCACGGCACCGGGCCAGGAGCCCGTCCAGCAGAGCGAGGGACGGGGACGGCCTGGTGGGCCAGGCCCTGCGGCCCTGGCCGAGCGCCCCCAGGCGTCTCCTGGCCATGCAGCTGTGGGTCTGTGGGTTTGGAGGTCCGAACCAAGGGGCCTCGGTAAGGCCGGGGCTGGCCAGCAGCGGGTGGGGACAGGGGAGCCAGGACCAACACCCCAGGAGGCGGGAGGCTGAGGCAGGGAACCTTGACACCTGCTCCGCCGTGACGGATGTGGGCGGCATCGGCGGAAACGCCACTAGTCCAAAGAAAATTAAAGTCACCTTATTTCCGTGAGCCTGTGCTTTAAGGCTATGGGTGACGCAGAGAAAGACGGGAAACACTCAGGCCTCCCGCAAGGAACCCGGACTCTCAGAGGGACGCCTGGCTGGACACCCTGATGGAAGAGTAGCGAGGGGCACGTGTCTCGGTGTGGGGGTCTGATTCCCCGCTGGCCGGCCACGCCACACAGGGACCCTGCAGCCCCCACCCGCCGACTGCACCTCCCTTGGTACTGGGCCTGGGGGGTGTCGAGCATGGAGAACCCCTGACGAGACGACCTTGTTCCCAGCCGTCTGCAGCAGCGTGGTCACTGCCGGTCTGTCCAACAGACACCGAAGAGTTGGCAATCGAGAGCTTGACAAATATCACCCGAGCAAAAGAGTCCCAGACCCCCAGAGAGGACGCGTTATAGGAATAGTGACGAATCTTGAACCTGACATTCAACAAGGTGTTGTTCTCACGTTACCATTTTATCCTGCTGGAGATTTCATTTGAAATTGATAAAATAGCCGGCTCTCCCCCAGTTTGGGTTTGATTATAATTTCTAATACTAAGCTAATAAAAGTAAGCCTTGTTTCACAGAAAACAAGAAACGTTATTTTAAAAGGAAAATATTTTGGTTAAAAAACAATTTACAACAAAAGAGTCTCTGTGGCTGCTGCTGAGTTCGCAGACCTGGACAGCAAGACTGGGGACCACGGAGGCCGCATTAGAGGCCTTGCCACAAAGCCCCGGCAGCCCCTGAGCCACCTCTGACCCGCCACCTGTAAACGTCTGCGACCTCAGGACCTGGGGGTGGTTGTGGGGTGAGGTCAGCAAGGTCGGCTGCATGTGAATTCACTGAGTCGCAGCCCTGGCTTTGTTCAGAGCCACCGTCTCCACCCAGGACAGAAGCGACACGCACACCAGCCCTCGGACAGGTCTCACTGCACACTGACTAAAGCCGCTCTGGACATGGTGGGGCAAGTACCAAGCGAGGAGCTGGGCGCTGGCTGTGAGGGCCGAGGGGCCACAGCAGTGACCTGGACAGGCCTTCCCCGCAAGGGTGGCCACCCAGGGACGCTGGCTCCAGGCCGCAGCATCACCTCATCTCTGGTAAATATTATTTGTAAAGTGACGCCTTTTAGAGATGGTACAAAACGATGAGAGAGATTGCCAGGCTGACGTCCTCCAGGAGAGTCACACCAGGAAAACCCGTCCCTCACACCACGCAGACCGCTGCACTCCAGAACCCAGGACGACCTGGCCGGAGTGACTGCCGTCTCATGCTCAGGCACGTGAGGCCACAGTCCCTGCATGAAATGAGCCAGGTTAGGAAGTGGGGAGAGCGCAGCCTCGGTCCCCTGTCCCCTACGAGGGTGCAGACTCAAAAGGAGAGGGCGCCCACCACCCCTTCCCGCCCCAGACCCACTGTCCATAGTGGGCCTGGGACCTTGGCTCCTCCTCGTTAGATGACCACGTCTCTTTGCCAGCCCTGACCTGCCCAATGACAGGTCATGCTGAAGGTGGCACATTCCCCCAGAGGCCAGGCTGGTCTCTAAGGAGAAGCCACCGGGAGATGACGCTCACACTGTTCTCGGGCTTCTGGGGCTTTCTGGGGGCACGACCAGCTGGGGCATCTCTGCGAGCTGCGTGTGGAAGGGGACGCCCGCCTCGGGCCCCCTCGCTCCCGTCTGTCACATCGCTCCAAGGACGAACGCGTGCCGGCCCACACCCGGAACCCCTTAGAGGCTGGTTTCAAGGCCACCAGCACCCGGGGGCAGTGCCGAGTGCCTCTGACATCCTCTCCTTCCCAAGGGACCCAGTGGTCCAGAATCAATCAGCCACGCGGGAAGAACGGGCGTCCATTTTCCAAGGCACAAACTCGTCTACGTGTCTTTTTGAATTTGCTGTCACCCTAGCAGGGCTGAGGAGACACACGCACTGTGCCCGTGGCAGAGGTCCAAGGACGTGGCTCCACAGGCGGAATGTCCCCTCCTCCGCTGTGGCCGCTTAGAGTCGAAGGCAAGGCACATGCTTCGGTGCTCAAGGCTTGGAGGCGGCCGGCAGGAAGATTCTGGAGGGGCCGCGGGGCGCTGCCCACCTGGAGGACAGGTCGCAGGCTCCTCGGCAGCCCCGCGCTTGGGCCTAGATGTCTCGAGGCAGCAGCGGCGTGACAGCCACGTGGGAGCGCCAGATCCCTGTGACCTCGCGACCCCGGGGACTTTCGGGTGCACGCCTGGGCTTCTCGTCCTGACGCGTTCAGGGAGGGAGGTGTCGGTGCCGCTCAGACCATCCCCCCAGAGGGGACGGTGCATGGCAGGTCCATGGGCATGGCCGGGTCCTCCCTCCCGCGCCGCAGCCTCAGGCGGGACCCGCCAGCAGCTCCGAAGCTGCGAGCAAACCGTTGAAGGCTGTGGCAGGGAGGCACGCGGTGTCCCCGGGCGCCCCTGCGGTGGCTGCCAGCTCCTCCCGTCCAGCTGCCGGTGGGGCGGCCGACTGCAACGCTATGCGCCCAACACCCGGGACATGGCGTCTGTGCTCAGCGAAGCCGCTCGCGGCCGGGTGGGCGTCAGCACTGTCACGGAGCGACCGTCACGCAGCTCAGCTCGGCAGAAGTCAGCCCACCCGCCTCCCCGCGACCGGACTCAGTGCAGACGGGGCGCGAGACGGCCAGTCCCTCTGACACGCAGACGGACACCCCGTTTACTAAGTTCTCAGTTACGGGACACTCCGCATCAGCAACGAGGTGGCGATTCCTGTGTCTGTTCTGTAAACGTTAACGAGGCCCTTGAGCTAAGCGTTTAAAACCTCCTCCTTTTTGGCTCATTAAGATTTTTTAGAGCTTAGATGTGAAAATGAATAGTGAACATTATCGACGTTTATTTCATTCACACGTTTATTTAATGTCGCATGCAGAGCGCAACCCCGCAGTGCTTCAGGATGTCAAGTATGTGGTGAGTCTCTTGCGACAGTGACAAGGGGACAGCTAAACGCCCAGGCAGTGAAACGGAAACACGATTTTCTTTAAATTATAAAGTAAAAATAGTGACATTAAAGCTCCACTAATCACTGCAACAGTTAAGAACTTAATTTACCATTTCAAGTTAGGAAAGCTCTTAATGAAATTTATTCAAGTTGTCAGATGAAAATATAAAAAAAGAAACATAAATTTTACTTCTGATTTTCACTAAAGGTAAATAGTCATACAATTTTATACAGTGTCACCTAACATCATCCTTAAGAAACTTAGGGATACAGAAATTAAAAATGCAGAAATTTTTTTTTATACCTTTAAATCGAGAGACAGCAATTTAACTCTGGTGCAGAGTCGGTGTGACAGACACGGCAGGGGACCGAGGTGGCGTCAGCGGGCGGCCTGCACGAGGTCACCTTCATACCATGAGGACTGGCTCTGGGGTCAGAGGGAGCGGCGCACACAGCGCTCTTCCATGCCAGCCCGGGGCTCACTTCCCAGACTGCTGAGCCCTTGGCGGCCGGCGTGCTTGGGACAAGGGCCTGCAAGCCGCCCCGCATGCTCCCAGGACGGTGGCCGACTCCAGGTTCCGCGGCAGGCCTACACCTGCCTGCAGAGGTGCCCGGCACAAGGGGACAGTCGATCAGAGGCCAGCTGCTTCCCCTGTTCACCCATGCGTGGGGGCGAAGCAGGGGCCACGGGCTGGTCCCCTCAGCCAAGCACACCCATACAGAGGGGACGCTGCGCTCTGTGCCTCTTTCCAGGGAAATTCTCAGTGGAACTCGGCTTCTTGCTCTTCCTCAGACAGCTGGGTGCACAAAACGTGGCCTCCAGGTTTGCCCAGGCCTTCTCCAACCCTCCACGCCCGCCCCTTTCCCCTCGCACCCTGGGCGTCCTGGGCGTCCACGGCATCACCGGCTTCCCCAACTCCAGTGCGAACATGATGCCTGACAGTTTCTTAAGAACTCAAGCTGCACCCCAGGAAGCAGGGGGTTCGGAGAGATGGCTGCCTGGCGGTCTGCCCACTGGGACCTGGCTGTGAGGGGCCAGTGGAGGACACGGGACAGCGAGGCCCACCTGGAAGGGCCGTGCGTACCCGCTCATAAAAACTGGTAGTGTCACTGCACGCTGTTCCCCACAGCTTCTCGGTGTCCGAGACGACACGCTGCCACTGCTGATTTTCCTACCATGACGCATTCATCCTCAGTCCCAAGCCCACGGCTCACAAATGCCACAAGTCTCAATCAGCACAAAGGACAAAATTAAGATTCTTTGCCACTATTTTTAAAGTACGTTTAGAACCTAACGTGACCGGTTATTTTAAGAGTCTGCTACTCTCTCTGACATTTGTTTTGAAGAGAAGGCATGGCTTTCCACAGGCTTTGGTCTCCAGCCCGCAGCGGGTGCTTAACGCCCAGCCCTGACCCCCAGAGGAGGGCCGGGACCGCTGGCCGGCGGGCTCAGGAGCCTGCCTCACTTAAGTCACAGCACAGTCCTGGCTTCTGGCGTCCCCAGGCCTAGAACTGGCGAACTGGAGCCAGGCGAGCCGAAGGGAGACGGGCCGTGCCCTCTGAGGGCTGCACGCAGGCCGGGCCCTCACCGGGAGGGGACGGGTTCACAGGCCACCCGAGGACTTTGTTTCTGCCTGTGCTTTTCGTCGATGCCGTCCCATGAGGGACAAAGAAGTTGACGACCCGGTGGGCGCCTCCTCTTCCACAGCTTTTGTTCCAGAGAGCAGGTCAGAAAGGACACTCTTGCTCGAGACAATGTTTAAGCTGCAGAACTTTGAAGATTTCAATAAGGAAGCTCAAGGCTTGGTGACAAAAACTACACTCGTGTCCCCCAGGTTCCTTGGTGGCACTGTGCTGTCCACCTGAGGCCGGGTCTGCAGGACCAAGGAGGTGCCTGCCGCCTCTCCTGTGCCTTCTGGTCCCCGAGCTGCCAGCAGCTGGCGCCGGGGCTTGAACACCTGGCCCCTGGCCTCGCGACTGCAGCAGACGGCCCTGCTGGCTGCCAAGGAAGGGACAGGCGTGAAGGGCAGGCGGCCACGGGCAGGGAGCCCGCAGACGGTAAGGGAGACACGGGAAGAAGGAGGCTGAGACCAAGCCCGCATCCCAAACTTGACATGACCCTGCTTTTAAAGGCGGGGGTGGAGGGGTGGAGGGGTGGAGGGGATGAGGCGCAGGCGTCTGTCCGCACGTTTTAGGGGTCGGTTTGTAAGGACACCGTGTCCTCTCCGCCCCTCCACCGACAGGCAGCCCCTCCCTTGCTGCAGACAGCGCCCGGTCGCTCAAGCGTGGGTGGCGAAGCGTGCACCCACAGCTGCCCTGGCGACATCAGAACCCAAGGGCACAATGAGCCTCCGCGAGGGCCACTTACCTGGGAGTGGCGCTCTTTGCTCAGGCCAAAAACAAAGTCCTGAACTCTGAGAGGCGTCCTCAGCGCCTCAGACGCCCGCCTTGTACCACGAGGCAGGCGCCCCAGACCCGAGCCAGCCCCCACGAGGACGGGCCACAGCCTAATGGCACACAGACGGTCATGTTCCCGAGGACAAACGGGCAGGGTGCACCTGGAAGGCACCTGGTCTTCGCACGGTAGAGCACGGCCACACGATCGCAGTGACAGAAGCCACGCGCACTAAGGAACACGAGGGGTTCAGGGCGACACGTGCGGGGTGGGGAGCAGGCGGGCCCTCTGAGAGGGCAGCATCAAAGGCGCAGGGCAGCTGCTCTGTCGGCCCGTGTCGGCCCGTGTCGGCCCGTGTCGGCCCGTGTCGGCCGGCGGAGAACCGGGCGTCTCGGGTCTTCGCTGCTGCTGAATCGCATTCACCACTCAAACCAGTGCAAACCTCTCTCTCTCTGTCCAGAAAGGTGTGCAAAACAAAAGCGAACCCACGTGACCGAAATTAGTTAGCAAATAAGCTGTTCATCATCGTGATATAAAACAGGGAGCTCAGAGAACCACCTCATCCACGTGAAAAGCGGGAACGACCCTCCTCACACAGCTGACGGCATCCGGGGGTCCGGAGCCAACGCTGGCTTTCCCCCTGGGAGCAGTGGTCGCCCGCCCAGGGGTTCCACGGCCACTGCTCCCAAGTGGCCACAGGCCACCGGGGCCCAGGGTGAGCCCCTGAGGACAGAGCTCAGGGCTCAGGCCAGCATCAGTGTCCAAGAATGACCCCTCAATCACGACTGCCACACGGTAATAAGAAAGGGGGTGACCCGCACTTGTGCTCCCCTCTGGGTGGGAAAACAAAGCCAGGTCCTCGGGGATTCCATCAGTCTTCACAAAATAAAGCCGCCGAGGAGTCTGCCAGGGCCTAGGGCCCGGTGTCTTTTAGACAAAACCCACCCCAAACAAAACAAAACAAAACAAAACGAAACAAAACGAAACAAAACAAAACAAAACAAAAACCAACCCCAAACAAAACCTTTTCCACGTGGGAAGAAAAACATAAGCAAAGTGCGTTCGACACAAAAGGTCTTGGCTTCTGTGGCACGAGGCGCCTCTGACGAGTGTGGCCGGGCTCGGGGGAACGCGGGCATTTTGTTTAGTGCACAGAATCTCAATCAAAGGGTACAAACTGCTTCTTTGAAAAAGATGTTTATTAAACAATTTTAATTGTCATAAAATGACTAAAATGGGTTTTAAAAATTAAGGCTCTTCTCTTTCTGTGGATTGCCAGAACAATGTAAAAATAATATCAATCAACCCTGCTGAACGCTTTGTTCCTAAAGTTAAATTTCATAGATTCCTAAACATTTTATGATTAAGATAAAAAATCGGACTATAAATGACAATGGCCGTCCGTACTGAACACACACTCTGATCAGGTGTACAATATTCTAATTGAGGAGTTAAGCGAGAATATTCCAGTTAAAGCGGAAATTTTAATTTTAGCATTTGAGTCACTGTTTCCCACACCGCCGTAACTTCCCGAAGATCGCAACGGTCTAACACAGGAACGCTAGCCCTGGGACTCCCAAGAGGGTGACTGACTTGGCTGGCAATTAGTTTGATTATATTTTTTAAACGTTCTAAGGTGAATTATCAAATGATTCAGAATTACATGGCATGCAGTATCCAAAATTATGGCTCTGATGCATTTAGATTTACATTAAGAATAAGAAGTGTCATTCACATTCATTGTACACCCCGCCCCTCCCGCAAGAAAAAAAATCACTACCTATTCAAGTTCTAGCTCTGGTGCAGCATTAAGGGTTGAAACTTACCACTTTCCCAGGCCTTCCCCATGTGCAAATAAATCCCTCCTGACAAGCAGTGACTATACAGTCTTCGAGAAAAATTAACACAGTCAGTCTTTCGTGTGCTATCTTTTTACAGACGAGTGGCTCTAACAAGGGGACGTCTTCCATGCGGGGACACAGGGGCGTGCCCAGGGTTTTAGCTGGGTCCGTTCTGGTTTTGGTAACTAGGTTCAGTTTGTCGCTGCTCTTGCTGGAAATGTGTCCCATGCTGTGGTTTCGCTTGTGGTCTTTCTCGTGGTGCCTGTCCTTCCGGTCGTGTAGTGAGAGAGTGGCGAATTTGCTGACCCCAGAAGCGATGGCCCCGTCGGCGACGCTGCTCTTGCTGCCGGCATTAGAGACGGTGGAGTGTGGGAGGCTGTTGGACCGCGGCAGAGGGGGCGCCGGGTTGCCGGGCGTCGTGACACTGTTCCCAGTGCTGCCGGCGGGAGGACTCGTGGCGTTCATGACATTTGTGTGTGTCCTTGCTCTCGAGAGGGGCTGGTGGGGGAAAAGGATGTCTTCCGTGAGGTCCCACAGGCAGAGCTGCGTGTCCTGGCCCACCGAGCCAAAGCGGTAGGTCACACTGACGGGGCGGCTCTCCGTGGAGTTCCGCTTGGACAGCCGGGACTGGGTGCTGTTCGCTCGGTCTCTGCCGAAGTGGAGGAGGTCCTGGAAGTCCTCGTCACTGCCGCTGAACTCCATCGGGTCGCCGCCTTCCACACTGGTGGTGTAGGGATCAAACGCCACGACGCTGACCCAGGATTTGTGCCCATGGCCTCGCGCTATCACCCGGCAGTCTACAAAAGACCAGACCGTCACCAGGTCGTCCTCGCCACCGGTCACGATGTACTTGCCGTCCGGGCTCCAGCACACGCACAGCAAGCCTCCAAAGTAGCTTTTCATCGTGCCGTGCAGCTCCACCGAGTCAAAGTTGAACACACGCAGAAACCCGTCCTGGCTCACGCACGCCAAGAACTTGCCATCTGGGGAGAAAGCAAACTCGTTGAGGGCCCCCTCGCCCACCGTCCACTTGAGGAGAGGGTTCCTCGTGGATTTGCTCTTGCAAGTGTGCACGGCAAAGCTCTCCCCCTGCTTCAGGAGCTGGTAGTGGGGGGCTGTGGTGCCACAAGTGTGCTCCACATTATACAAGTACATGTTCCCACTCGAATGGGCTACTAGGAAAAGGCTTTCCGAACCGGGAACCCATTTGACACAGGTTACGCGTGACTTGTCTATTAGTCTCTGTGAAGACAAAGGAGAACAAGTTATCACAATGGAGCAGCTGACAGGGCTACTTTCCAGCAAGCGAGCTCGGCTGCTCGGTGGGGGCTGGTCCCTCCGGGCCCTCCACACCCCATCCGTGCCCTGCCCGGCCCGGCCCGGCCCGGCCCGCAAGGGGCGCTCCGGCCACCTGCAGAATCACTTTCTAGAACTGCTCTCGGGTGTGAGGCCCCTGGCTTTCACTGAGGGAGTCAATCATTCGACAGATGCCGTAGCAGGCGCTGGGGCACGCTGCTCAGAGGGCCTGCCCTCGGCACTTGTCACTTCTCACGCTGGGAGGGCCTGCATCTACGCTTCGTGGCACCTACGCGCAGCCTCGCGGGCCCCTCTGCATGTACTGGCTGTCACCTGGCCCTGCTCTGGCTGCTCAGTGTGGCCCCCGCCACAGCCCGCACAGCTCCCACACATGGCCTGGTGCCACCTCAGCCCTGGCAGCACCGAGGCCGCCTCACTCAGATTCGCTGTCCTGCGTGCACCGTTACAAGCGATTCGCCCAAACCTCCTTTGGAACAAGGTGGTGTTTAAGCGACGAACAAGGATGACTCGGGAGCGGGTGCCTAACGCTGCCGTCCCCCTGCCCGTTTGTTTCTGCTGCACGGACGACATCTCTGCAGTGGGCACGGCCTAGGAGTCCAGCCTCCAAAACCAGAAGCACGAAAAGGCCAGACGTGTAACCCGCCCGGCGGCACGGCCCCTGCCCCTGCCCCACCTGCAGGCCTTGCCGGGGCCACGGGCACGGTGGGGTGGCCCTCTCCGGGGTGGCCCTCTCCAGGGTGCCCGGGCCCAAAGTCGCACTGCCAGACACCATCCGGAAGCCCCCGAGTTCTTCGCAGACACACACCGCCGAGCGGCTTCTGCTGGTGCCCTGGCGACCACATGGACCTGCCACCTCCCCTGACCGGCTGGGGTTCCTTGACCCGCCAAGAAGCAGGGCACCTCCCGCCTCGTCGGCTTTGTGCCCTGTGACTGCCGCATTTTACAGAAAATGAAAAAGCAGGTTTTTTCAAAGAGAGATTAACGAGCGACGCT
Organism: Pteropus medius; assembly: GCF_902729225.1. Lineage (NCBI taxonomy): Eukaryota > Metazoa > Chordata > Mammalia > Chiroptera > Pteropodidae > Pteropus > Pteropus medius. The sequence goes on along the minus strand of NW_024349797.1, from coordinate 22,727,468 downwards.
GCTGGTGTGGAAAACGAGGGCCCAGGGGCTCGCGGACCGCGGCTGGACAAGGTCACTCAGCAGCGGGTGTCACTGCTTGCTGCTCTGCAATGTCACAGCCATAGGATGGTCCGGCTAGCCCTCTGAAATTAACAGACGAGGCAAGCTGGCCTCGGGGACACAGACTGCATTTTCACACCCTGTCTGCCTGGTGACCTCTAAAAGGCACCTGATCGCCACGAACGCCAACGGCCAAAGAGCCCAGCACTGCTTGGGCGGGGTGTCCGCGAGCCTGTCCCCATTTCTTCCACAGGATGTCACAGAGGTGGCTAGCGAAGCCAGGTCGAGGCTTTTGTTTCAGGAGGGCCTACCGCAACCCACCAGACCTTGCTGCGCCCAGAAGGCCAAGGCTGCCCCCGCGTTCCCGACCCCAGAAGGGTGACTGGCCTGCTGGTCCCATGTCTAAGGGTCACCACAGCTCACTGCCCACCGGTCGTCAGCTCCTGCACCCCACAGTTCCCTGCAACCAAGTCACATCTCAGTCTTCCAGGGTCACCTGTTACTCTACCATATGTGGAAAGTTTTAAGGACAGATATAAAAACTTCCAGTACTATGGAAATTCTTAGGAGAAATTTTATTTTTGGCTTAAAGAAACACAACAAAAACAATCCCATTAGAACTCGAAATTATAATACTGTCAAGTGAAAACGGTGTCGCCCCGTAGCTGTGAAGTACGAAGACGACTATCACAGCACCGTCATCGAACTAAATGTTACCGGGATGACGAGACACAGCCAAGGACTTCGTTCCGTATGGAGAAGGTGCGCTGAGAACGCTGTAAGTGGACGCAGGATTGTACCTTATGACGAAGACCTGAGCCCGTATTCTGTGCCCTGCCAGGGCCCCTACACACACCCTCAGCCATTCGGCCACTCCCTGGCACTCGGGGACCAGGCCAGTTTAACCGCCTGCAGCCAGACACGTAAAGGGACCGTGGGTCCAGCGCTCCGGGGCAGGGCTTCTCACCTGCTCCACTCCAGCGGCTTTCCTGTCGTGCGCTCAGGCACAGGGACAAGAGAGGCTTCATGGGGTACCCGGGGCTCGGCCACAGCTGGGGTGCATGGCGCCCCATCAGAACAGCAGCACTAAGTTCCGATCTGAGGACCTACTCTGTACGCCGGGCCTGGGGCACGGGGCTCTGCACACGCGCTCTTCAACCCTTCGAGAACCCTGCAGGGCAAGCTTTCGCTTTCCTAACAGATGACACATAAAGGGCACAGGAGAAAGCCTCGACCCCCTCCTTCCCTCCACGCCAGGTCCCGTCCCCAGCTGCTGCCAGCAGCTCCTTGTCCCCCCGCAGAGCGTCCCCCTGTGTGAACAGGGAGCGAACGCACCCGCCCTCGGTTTTCATACTGAAGGGCACGCCACGCGCTGCCTGCGCCTCCGTGGCTCGCTCGGTGACACGCCCGGCCCGTCGGTCGCAATGGGACGAAGACGGGGTCCTCATTCCCTCCTCACACTGCACGGCACTCGGTTTTATGAACGCACTTAGTTGGTTTTATAAGTCCCCAACCGACGGACATTTATGTAGCAATGAACCACCCTGTGCATGCGGCGGTTTCACACGCAGGACTGACTATCACCTGCAGGATAAACTCCCAGCGGAGCAGCTAAGTCAAAAGGTACCTGCATTTACAATTTTTACAGACCGCCAAATTTTCTCCCATGGAGGATAAGACCGTTTCTAGTCCCATCGACAACGTGAGTAAGAGGGTCTGGCTCCCCACAGCGAAGTGGGTGTTACCGCCATGTCACCCGCCAGGAAACGAGGTCCGAGGTCAAGGAAGCGCCAAGACCCACTCACTCACCCGCTCAGTCACCACTCACGCCCAGCCCGTCCTCCGTATCCGAGACGCGACCAGCTGCAGATCGAAAATAATCGGAAAAGAAGTTCTGTTGCTGGTGACAACGTTCACGGTGGCTGCTGATTGTGTCTGTACTGAACATGTACAGTCTTTTCTTGTGTCGCTATTCCCTAAAGAATACAGTGTAACAGCCGTGTACGTTGTCTTAGGTATTACAAGTAATCTGGAGATGAGGTGAAGTCGCATGCTGACACTACACCACTTAGTAAGGGGCTTGAGCACCCTCAGTCTCCAGGGGGTTTCTGGAGCCAATCTCCCATGGATACCAGGGGACTACTTTGCTCAGTACTTTTTCTCTCTGTATCGAATGCACAGCATACATCAGGTACCGATACAGCACTGATTAAAACACACCAGACGTCCCTTGCCTGGAATTTACATTCGAGAGGGATGAAAAAACAGTGACATTTCCAGGGTCTGGTGGGAATGAGTGCTGTGGAGAACCAACCAACCAGGGAGACGAGACAAACCTGGCGGGGACGGGACTGCAGTGCCATCAGTCACAAACAGCGGGGCCAGGAAGGCGTCCCTCTGGCAGCGAGGGCAGGCGAGCAAAGACTGGAAGGACGCCGACTGCAGCCGAGAGGTGGGGAAGAGCATCTGCACACGACCCCCACCCCCAGGGATGCTGAGGCGGGAGCGAACCAAGCACCAGCCAGCCCAGAGGGACAGAAGGGACCAGTGCAGGGGGGCAGACTGGGCGACAGGAAGCGCACGCCGTCCTGGCTGCAGCACCTGAGCCAGGGCAGGAAGTTAGGTCCAGAATTGTGAGCTGGGACTCAAGGCCATGGAGTCCCAGGCGAAGGGACTAGGGCTGTGACCGTGAAGCCCTGTGCGGCCCATCCCACAGCCCCGGGCATCTGGAATGCGATGGCGGAGCTCCGGCTGCGCCATCGGTCAGCCCGCGGTACTTATATGAGACGCGAATGGTCTGAAGCGGACTGTGCTGTGAGCGTGAAATACACACTGGACTCCGAAGACTACAAAATGATGGAAACCAGCTCATTCATAATTTTTATGCTGATTATACTGTATATTGAAATAATATTTTGGACTTATTAAAATAAAAACTTAACTTTACCTACTTTTTACGTATTTACTGTGGCTATTAGAAAATTTGAAATTGTCTGTGAGGCTCACACTGTATTCTACGGGCAGTGCTGCTGCAGACAGTGGGGCGCGCAGGTTTCTGAAAAGGGAAGGGGCAGAATAATGTGAGATCCCCCAGCAGCGGGTGCAGCGTGGAACGTGGGGCAGTGCTTGGAAGGACCACTTAGGCTACGACAATTGTCCGTGGACAAACAGTCTTAAACCTGACGGGCTCAACGATGGCTCAGGCTGGCGCAGGAGGAGGTGGGGGTGAAGAACGGGGCGCCTGAGTGACTAGGAAGGCGGCGACAGAAAAAGACGGGACAGGGTGTGGGGAGAAATCCAAGTGTCCTCATCCAGTAGGCAGCTCATGAAAATGACCAGGAAGACAAGGAAATCAGCTGCGAACAGTGAGAGCCGGCTCTGTGACACCCTCCGAGGAAGGTGTCAGAGAGGAAGAGGAGAGCGTGACACCCTGAAAACTCTCCTCATAAACAAGGAGCAGGACGAAAACTAGGCAAGCGGAAGGAAAAGCAGAGAAACGGCCCAGAATCTCATGAGTGACGCTGAGTGAGTGTCCACGACAGGCCAGGTGCCCCGCTCTGGGCACCGGGTTCCCCTTCGGCGAGACACAGGTCTGTGAGGTGAGCGTTTCACAGACCAGGAAGTGAGGCTCCGAGAGGGCACGTGCTTCGGGCAGGCGGAGCAGGCGGAGGCCCCCTTAGGCAAGCACGGACGAGCAGGCCTGGGGGAGGGATGGGGAGAAGCCAGCCCCCTGCTCGCAGCTGGAGACCAGAAGCCGAGGAGAAACACCGACGCCAGCGGGGACACTCTGGTGGCAAGGAGCTGAGGAGTGCTGGAGCCCCGCTCCTGGAACCCGCCGTGGGGCAGGAAGACGAGCAGCCGGGGAGACGAGGCAGCTGAGACGGTCTCTGTGAGCTCGCCTGGCACAGCCGATGGGCTCTCCAGGCGACAGTCAATTCCGAAATGCTCCAAAGGCCTACTTTTATAACCACTTTCATTTTTAAAAATCTGGATATCAAATGTGCCATTTCTGTGTGTCAGGACACCTCCCCTGGAGGGGGCCCCCGCACCCCCCTCCCGCTTTCACCCCATGCTCCCCACTCTGATGCCAAAGAAACTGTCCCACTGCCACTGCCACTGACATTAACCCAGTGAGAATCAAACACACGCCCAAACCACCAATCAACGGCCTTAACAGACCAGACTTTCTAACTATACTAAACTAGTTAAAAGGAAACGAGAATAAAAACCAGTCTGTAACCACATTAAAGCATCGCTGCTAGAAAGAAGCCTTCGGGAGCACTCAGTTTCCTACTTCCTTTCACTACTAGCAACGTGACAGGCAGGACAATGTTATTTCTGGGGGAATGTGTATGCATTTTAAAATGCGGTTATCAATTTATAACAAAATTACTAAAACAATTCAAAAACCACAGCGGCTGCGGGAAGAGCCGTAATGGAGCCACAAGGGCTTTGAGCGCAAAGGCGGCTACGGAGAGCCGCCTCCCGAGGGAGGCTGGGGACAGGGCACTTGGAGGCCGCGTACGAGGACCGGAGGTCATTTCATGTGAAGACTGAAAGAAGCACATCACTTTGCGCTCACCTCCTTCGATTAAAAAAGCAAAAACAAAAGTCATGAAATGCACAGAGCCACTCTTTTGATACAGAACTGGACAGAATGTCGCAAAGCTGGGTCCCCCGCCCCGCCCGCCCCCACTCACTCCTGGGGGCACTGGTGCAGGAGGAGCCTGCAACTAACTGGGGGGACTGGAGAGAAGTCACAGCCGTGGGCTAGCCAGAGGGCCCAGAGGGCAGGGCCGGCTCCCTGCCCTTCCCGCAGACCTGGACGAGACCATGGGGAGGCGGGGCCTACGCAACGTGCTGGCCCCGGCCACACCTGTGAGGAGGACAAAGTCAAGGACGGAGGGTCTCATTACACGTCGGCAATGAAAGAAGCCAAGACGACATGTTCTTTTTCAATTTTACTTCTTATCCAACAGTCAAAACATACTTGAGAATCCTCTGAAGTTACTCTTCTATGGCTATGACCTTGAAATAATTGGAATTTTTAAAAAGACAAACAAGGCTGAGTTCACCGCCATATAGAAATTGTCCCTTTAAAATTCCTCCTGCCCAATGCATCATAACCACTAGAAATAAAAAGCGAAGCCCCCACCCCTTAGGGGTGTTTCACACAAGGCTGAATGCTGATGGGGTGACTCTCCGTCCCAGGTGGCTCTTATAATGAAGGCAGGCTCTACGGTCTGGAGCTCACCGGATGTGCCACACCACCCTCAGCGGAGGCCCAGCGGATGCCGAGGGCTACAAACTGAAACCCAAAACCCACTTGGAGACTGGAGACAGCGGAGGCCCTGGGGTCTGAGCTCTCACTCCCCAGGGGAGGCCGGAAAGGACCAGGGACTTTCCTCCCTGCTGGGGGCGCAGGCACAGCAGCCAGGGTGACTGGATGGCCCAGGAGTGGCTCTAGCCTCTGCGAACCGAACGGATCTGGGTCCAGGCTGGCAGCGAAGGCTGCTGGCGTCCGCAGTGGAAGCTGTGGCTCTTAGTCTTGGGGACAACGCCGGGACTGACAGGGGTGCTCTCCCTCTTCTCCATACTGCGCTGTCTCAATGTTTCTCTACGCAAGTGTTCGAGATGCTTCTACTTTTTAATTAATGGGGAAAAAAATCACCCCCGTTTTAAGATATACTCTTGAGATACACTTTTAAGATACACTCGATTACCGTATAGAGATTTTCATCTACCTTTAATCTCAGGTGGCTTTCTGGAATGTACTATTCCATGCCTACCGGGCATCCATCCATCCATCCATCTAACCATGCACTGTTTTCACGTACCAGGTACTTCTACAAAGGAGGCATGGTCAGAATAATCAGTACCGGGCACACGTGTTAACGGTGGCCGAGAGGAGAGAGCAGCCCCCGCACTCAGCCTCACACACGAGGATTCTCTGCCTGGGCTGCCCTGCTCTGACCTTCTTGTCCTGGAACGGTACTTCTGTTTCTCCTTCAAAACTGCCGGTATCTCACCTCCCCAGGAGCTGTTCGAGGGGCGCTCTGTGCTAACAGCTCAAGGGCAGCACGCCCTCTGCTGGGTAGTGCGCTCACCCACTCCCCAGCTGAGGGGGCAGGGAGCAGAGCCACACCGCCGGCCAGTCAGCGGCAGAGCTGCCATATGAGCCCCAGGTGTTCGGCCTCCAGGGTCCCCGGTCTTAGCCACGGGGCTGAGTCTGCAAATTTAGGGTGAAAAAGCTGATGGCTTTAAGAGCGCCTCTGGGGACAGCACGGTGGGATGGCCCGTCTGGGAGCGCGGTCGGGGCTTGGTCCCGGGTGCCTGGCTCCTCCTGTACTTTCTCCGCAGACCCTCCTCCTAACCTCGGGGGTATGACTACTATTTATATGCTGACGACTCCCCTAGTTACCTCTAGTTTTGGGCTCCAGACCCACGTAGCCAACCACCTACCAGCCTCTCGAGTCTCACATGCACGAAACGGACCTCTGTCTGCCCTCTGCCTCGGGCCCCGACACCTGCTCCTTCCACAGTCGTACCCAGTGTAGCGCCATGATCGCCAGAAACCCAAGCTGTGTCCACACGTCTCCCCAGTGCGGTCTCCGAGACGCAGCCAATCTGACCGCCTCGCGCTCCTGTCCCTTCTATCGGACCCAGACTCAGGAGAGGACACAGACCTGGGCCGGACCCTGAGTGGCACGGGCCCCCAGGTTCATACTCCACTTTGTACCGCCCTCTAGGTGCCCACCGTCCTCCCTCGGTTCTGGTCCCAGGTTCTTTCCCACCCCAGGGCCTTCACCTGCGCTCCTGCCTGCAGGAGCCTCTTCCAGTTCCTCACCTGGCCGCCTCTTCACGCGAGGCTCACCTTAAAGCACGCCACTTACTCCGGGAGGAGAGACGGTCTCCTCCTCCCCACTTAAAACAGGCCTCGTGTTTCTTTCAGGCCCACTGTCTCCTCCTACATCACAAGTCACCATCTGCCGTGTGTGCGCAGGGTATGTGCTGTGTAAAGGCAGTAAACCGCGGCGCGGCTGTGTGTGTGTGTGTGCGCTGCGGCGTGTTAAAGGCAGGTGTGCTGTTCGTCATTCCTCTCTCCCCCCTGAGAGGGGTGAAGCAGGGCCGGGGTCATCTGCCACTGCACCCAATGATAAGCACACGGCAGGCAATCGAGGTCTGGCGAATGAAAAAATGGCCACAACTCCAGGTCAAGCCCTCAGCCCTCACCTGGGCAGTTACTAGAGCTTTGTCGCTGGGCTTGCTACCTTCCTTCTCTCCTCATTCTAATCCACCTTCCACAAGAATCCTAAGAAAACGCATTTGACCCTGTCGCCCCCTTGAGTAGAGGCCCAGAGGCTCCCCCACAGCCTCCAGAGTCAGATCCGAACTTGTCGCATGTCGTGAAAGGGCTTCTTTGGTACGGCTGACTCCTGCCACCCCGAGGCCCGCAGGCTGTGGTTTGGCCGCCCTCGGTTCCAGGCTGTTCCCCGCCACTGCGCCCTCCAGCTCTGAAGGCCTGCCTCCCACTCCTCCAAATCCTCTGCATCGTTCAAGACCCAGATATCAAATGTCACCTTCTGGAAGCCTTCTCAGACTTCCGTCGAGCTTAATGTTTGCTTTCGTTTTATGACATCTGATACACACTGAAGAATACGGCTAACGCGTGTCCCCTGGCCCTCTGGTCACAGCCCCGGGAGAACACACGCCCCAGCACTGTGCGTGCAGCTTCCTAAGTGAGCTCCTGGGGAGACAAGGGCCTGTCCTGCTTCCACGGTGGGGAGCACGTCCCCAATGAGTAAGAGCTTATGGAATAAGTTTCTAGTTCCAACTCTACCATCAACTTGCACCTGATCTGGACACTTCACTTACCTTCTCTCTGACAATTTCCTCGTCTGTAAAATGGCAACAGTCGCACACCATCCCCAAGAGGGAATAAAGCAGAGACTCTGACAGTGCAAAGCGTGGCGTGATGACTGCGTCGACTACTGTTCCTGGCACTCTATGAGAAACAAACCTGACGACCCTTGCTCTGAGACTCCCTGACCAAAATCTGATGAAAACGTCATCCATGCAGCCAAAGAATTTCCATACTGTGAAGGGCAATCAATTTTAGTCTCGAGTTGTCAAGGCCAAGTTGGCATTACATCATACACAGTCCTAGCATTGTGAACAGCCATTTTTCAAATAAAATGTAACTCATGCTTCGGTCATGAGGAGCGAGGAGGTGCTTTCTAGCCTGCTGCCCCCAGCTGCCCAGAGTCAGGGCGGGTCGGGCTGATGCGTCTGAGTGCCCACTGGGCCCTGAGACTCCAGGGACCTGTGGTCCCCGGCTCCTGCCCTCCCCCGGCGATGACACACAAACCCTTCTTGTTCTCTAAGTGGCATTCTGTGCCATCCTCAGCAGAGCGGCCTCCTGCCCTTGTTTACCGACAGCCTTTTACATGATTTCAATCCCTTCCCCCTTAATAGCACGTCCCTACCGACACAAACAAAACCCACGAGGAGCCCAAATTCAAGAGTTCTATTAACTGCACAGAAGGCTGGTTTTGAGGCCCCGCTCTCACGCACAATAAATGAAAGAATGAACGAACTGATTACAATTAGCTGATTACAATCCAGCTAACTTAGAAATCACTTCCTTAGATGATATTAGTAAAATATCTAGGTAAATAAGAATAAATTTCTGCTTTTTAATGGGATGAAATACTTCTCCTCCACAGTTCGTCAATCCGGATGGCAAATTCTGTTGCCAGTCAACCCAAATGCAGCTAGAGAGAAGACAGCATGGTTCAAAGGTTCTCCAACCCAACTGGCAACGCCACACAGGGGCACGTTGGATGGATGCTGGGGACGCATGGACAGCATCTGCCACAGAGACCGCAAATGAATCAGGATTTTAACCACAATCTGTCAAGCTGAATATCCGTCCCCAAATTATTTCTTAAGAGCCAGAAACCATGGTGTGCTTCTGTTCTCAGTTAGTGGCATCGAAACCACTGTCCTTCCTCAGAGAGGGGTCCCACATGACCTGACCCTTGTCACATCAGGACTGAGGTCGCAAACAGGGTGGAACTCAGGACTTCTAACCCAGCAAGCCTCCGTCACCTCCCCCGCTGGCTAAGGCGTGCTGGAACAGAGGAAGGAGCCGTTCACCACGCAACGGCGATCCTGGGGCCGAAGAGCCTCTGCAGCAGCCCTAACACACGCAATCGACTTGGCCATCTCCGCCTGTCAGGTTAACAGTCCTCATGTGTTCCTGAACAGACAACCCAGCTCAGCTATCTCAGGCTCCTTCCAGAATGAAACCGAAGATACCAGAAACTCCAGGACATACTACACCACTGGCAATGGTTATGTCGTGGGATCCAATTCTAAGTGCCAGGATTTCTAACTATGTCAGAGGTGATTTTACAGCAAATATTTTCAAGAGCAAGAGCATGATTTCTTAGCCAAACGCCTGTCAAACATACACACAAAAGCGACCTAAGAAAATGTCATCGAATCCTTTGATCTGTATGAAATTTTCTGGTGATGTGAACAAAGTCTGGAATTCTATATTTTCTTTTTTAATCTATAAATATCAAGTTATAGTCTCACCCGTATCTCCATTATAAAAGTTTTAAAGCATCTGCTATAGACGCCTGAACATTCTCCATGAAAAAAAAAAACAAAAAACAGAAAACAGTCACCCCAAAGAACAAGTAAAAGTCAACAAGTTAATTCACCACTTTTACACTTGGGCAACGCTAAGCAGGACAGCCAAGAGAATGAGAAACGGGCTTAGCTCAAAGTATAAGGCCCACTACCCTTGGAAAGGACATATAAATTCTTAAAGGGAATCTTAACAGCTTAGACAGGGTGCTACTTACTTCCTCATTAAATAGTTTGCTAGTTTCTTTTTTGATTGGGTCTATAAGCTGGACTTGGCCTGCGGAAAAGCCCACTAGGAGAGAGACACTTTCTGCTGTGGCTGTTAGGTGGTTGAAGTCATGACAAGTAGGCTGTGTTCCTTTGTATATCCTTTTATCTATTGGTTTACTCAAGTCAGCAGCCTGGAGGAGAAAGAGAAAAATACATACGGTAAACAGCACATTGAGATGAGAAACCTAAGTCACACTATTTTATATTCCACTATGATGTTAAATCTTAAAAACAAAGGTATTTTAAATATTTTCTCAGATTTTAGCATTTTATAAAAGCACTTTCACATACCTCAGCCAATGTGACACTGTTAGACTATCCACAATGTTTGTAACCGGGACTTTCTCAACTTCTTCTTCACATGTATTCAACAAGACTCCTGGACTGCAGGAGGAAAAACCCTTGATACTAAATTTAGTCTGTGCAAGATGCGTTTCGAGCATTTTCTAGCAGAGGACCCCTAAGCACAGAAGGCTTGGCTTTCAAGTGCAGCTACAATACCTCGGTGCTCACTGTTGAGTCACCTGAAGCCCAGTGCTTCCCAAAGTGTGGTCCCCAGACCAGCAGTGGCAGCAGCATCACCTGGAAACTCAGGAATGCGCATTCTCCAGCCCCACATCAGACCACAGGAATCAGAAAGGACGGGGCGGGCTCAGCAAGCTGTAGTTTAAAAAGGCTTCCGGGTGATCCTGATGCCCACTCAGGTTTGGGAACCAAGACCATAGCCGACTGCCAGCAGGCGCTCCCTTACTGGGTCCCGCCCTCTCCCATCCCTCTCCCGCGTTTACTAATAGGTAACCTTCGCCTACGGAGCCCACGCTCCCTCAGTGCAGGGCATGCGTCATCTTTCATCTTTACAATGGTCCTTCGAGGTAGATAATATTTCTCCATTTTACGGATGAGAAAACGAGTTTAGGGAAATAACTCAACCAAGGTCACCATACCTACCTACTATGTGGCAGGGCGACTTTGGAACCCAGGTCTGTTTGACGATAAAGAGGGAGAAAACATACACCCACACACCCACATGCCCCAAAGTCAAGTGCAAATGACTTGGACTTGGACTAAATGTGATTTTTCAACGTGCCTCCCTCCTTCCAAAGCAGGATTCTTTTCTTCACGAGAAATGTTCTGTGCGATCCAGTACGCTGGATGTTACTGCTGAAATAAAGGAAACCCGCCCTCCCCCCACGTCTGCTGTTACATCCCAGGTGCAGAGGACTGTGAACAGATGCACCCAGAGAGCATCTCGAGCCGCGCGGGCTCCGCGGGTCTGCACTGCCACGCCCTGCGTGGGTTCTGAAGGTTCTTCCTTTCAAAGGGGCCTGTGACACTGCGAGGACTCTAAGACTGACTTTTCAGATAGCAAATGTGAATACCGAGTAGAAAGAGGACCTCCAAATGACAGGCCTCTGCGCAAACTCAAAACCCGAGCGCGTCCGGAAGTTTGGACCCAGGGGTACCAGGCACTGTGGGGGCGCAGGGCTGAGGGGTGCAGACGACGCCCTCGTCCAGCTGTGGGGCTCTGGGAGGAGGAGGCAGCTCCGCCCTGCTGATCCCAACCTCATGGGATCGTCCTCAGGATGAAAGGAGAGAGCAGATGCAGGAAAGAGCCTTGGAAAGCGTAATCTGAAGTATGACACAAAACGAAGGGCAGTCCTGACTTCGGGGCGAAGGGAACGGGAGGGGAGGGGAGAGAGTGCCACAAGGCAGGGGCTCGAGGCCAGCTCAGCAGAGGCCCCCGGAGCCAGCCGGAGGCCAGGCGCTGAGGGAAGGCCCCTAGGCTGGGCACTAAAGGCAGGAGAGAGAATTCTAGACTAAGAGAACAACACAGCAAATCACCTCAGAGTGAGAAAGACATCAGCAAAAGTACAATAGCTCAAAATATAAAATAAGAGACACTAGCAGCTAGAGACAAAAATCTAATCTGAAATATGAACCAATTAAATTATGACATGATCGCTACAACAGCATACATAACTCTTGAGACTTTTTTTAAAAAGTTTGCTTAGGGACTTCCCCCTAAAAGAATATTCCTAGGGGGGAGAAAGTAAAAAATAAAATGTTAAAAATAAAAAAAATAAAGAAAAAACCATTTACAATAATAAAAGATAAAAAAATAAAGAACATACCTAAGATTATCCACTGAAATATAAAAATCTCTTCAAAGGTAAGCCAAAAATTAACAAAGAAAACATATTAATATGAGTTAAACGAGCAAAAGAATATACCCCAGTTCTCAGAACAACAGAGGAAGTAAAGGCGCCCATTTCTCCGAGGACTGTGCCGGTCTGCGCGTACGGATCCTGTACGGTCCTGCGTGAGCCCCAGTTCCTGGCATATCGGTTTCATATCCCCGCCCCCTAATATGAAACGTTACTGAAAAGATGTCACCCGTAATTAAAGCATATGTGAACACCTAAAGTATCTGAAATGCTAACTGAAAGATTAATCTTACTCTTAAATCACGTAAATACTCATGTAAACACCCTGTTTACTCATCTGCTTAACAAACTTTCTTCTTAGACCACTGCTCTCAAAGTGCACCCGTCCACGAATGGTTTAATAGTCTGTACTCGAAATTAAATGCAGAAGTCGAGAATAAGCTTTAGAAATCTTTATGGCAGTTTGACGGAGTAATTTTATATCTGTTGAATCTAATAATAAAAAATGAGAGTTTGCACTCTGCACGTCTTTTTCAGTTTCTTTTCCTAGTAATTCTTTTTTTATTTTACCAAAGTATCAGTTCAGATAGACTAGAAATTTAAAAAACTGGTCCTCCAACACTGGGAGAAGAACTGTCCTTGATGCAAAAGGCTGAGGCCCAAGGAACACTTAGTATCTCTTACCTCAGGTCACTCCTCCCTCCCAATCCCCAGTGACACGGATCATTCTAGAACAGAAATCTGGCCAAGCAACATGCCACCTACATCAAGCAAGAATTACTGTGAAGCCTGCAGGGATTGCTACGTGTGCGCCCACGAGAAGTTACCCTTCTGAGAAACCCACGGGCGCCACCAGGGGTACCTGAGCCTTCTGGAGCCCAGCCCAGCACAGTCATCTCCGACTCGCCTCGTGCTGTTTCTCCACAGCCAGTTGCCAGGCCCTGTCTCTGTTCCCACTGACAGGCCGCTGCCCTGCTTCCTGTCCCTCCACGTTCTTTGTGGGCGGGGGTGTGCCCGTGTACTCTGAACGTACACACCTTGTGGCAGCAGTGGTAACTCCCTGAGCCAGCCACGCCTCTTCCCACGGGTCAGTAGCCAACAGATGCTTCCCAGGCAGAGGGGGAGGCGTCTGGCAGGAGGAAGGGGCCCGACCTTAGAACCAGGCAGACCGAGAGTCAGCCTTGCCTTCGCTCCAGGCAGAGAGGTGACCTTGGGCAAGGTGCTTGTTTCCTCTCTCTGAGCCTCAGAGAACCACTGCCGACCCCTCTGCAGGACGGTGGTGAGGCCAGCAGATAATGGCCATAAAGCAGAGTACGCAGAAGCACTCAAAAGGTAGCTTCCATTATTAATTCATCCCTGTCACATCCTACTTCGGGTCGAATGGCTTCCTAATTTCCATCGCATCAGAGTGTGATGACATGCCAGCAGTCCTGCCCTCTGTGCTCCGGCCCCCTCCGTTCCCCCTGAGAGCAGCACTTCCCTCCCCGAGACACCTTCTCTGCACCCGGAACGTCACACTCGTCGTCTCGGCTGATCCCACAGTCCGCCCTCGGAGCTGGCAGGGATACTGTCCGCACTTCACAGCTGAGGAAGCTGGGGAGGAATTAAGGGGTGGGGGCCTGGCGCTGTCTCGCCCCCCACCCTACACGTCTCAGGCCTGGTGCAGGCCGCAGCCCTCCTTCCCGGCTTCATGAGGTTACCCTCTTGGCGGGGACAGTCTGCTCTGTCCCTGTGTCCCCGTTCCCAGGAATCTTACCCATCAGTCTAAGTCCCACCACCTCCAGCAAGCAGCTGCCCAACTGCCGTTCCTTGAGCTGTGTCCTTTATCTCAATTCTCAAGAACCTAATTCGTTCCACAAAATTTAGTGGTTGATCACTTATGATCACAGTATTGTTTTATGTCTGTTATCCTCGATTACAATAAAATTACAATTACAATAAAAAATTAGAATAAAAATTCTTTTAAGGAGAACTTTTTTGTTAAAGTTATACTGTACTGTTCCACAAAATCAGCTTTTGTTTCTCAGCTTTCTGGTAGATTCGGACGCTATGGGACTTTTTTAATGCTTCTGCATCCTGATGATTGCCAATTATCTGAATTCTTAAGTATGAATTTAATAGTAAAACTAATTTATTAAAACGTCTTACCAACTTTAAGAATTAGATCACATTTGCTTATTCGGCCCCGGCAGAGTACCCGGGGTTTCACGAATGCTCAGTATTTGCTGAATGAATGAAACTGCGATTATTTCTCACTTTTTCAGCGGCAAGATTAAATTTCACTGTTGTGCTCATTAGTGTCTGTATAAGGAGTTACCGATTACGAATGTCAGGGTCTCATTCTCAACTTCACAGAAAAATTTCAGATGCTGGTTTAAAATTCCTACTACTGAAACAGAGCTGGTTCCAAAAATCCTCAATCAAAAAATACAAACTTTAAAATGTCATGTTTCTTTTTCTTGGACTTTTGATCCTTCAAATCCCTGGAATTCTTTTTATGACAAATACTGCTGAAATACGGAGTCAGCTTGGTCGGCTTAGCATGGCCCCAGTGAGCATTTATCTCGCCAGCACAGCAAAGGCCTGCAGCAGCGCTCACCTCCACCCCTGAGCCCACCAGGCCTGCAGACGAAGACGAGGAGGACCTTGAACCTGGGATAGTCCAGCCTACCAGAGGGGAATGGCTGCCACGGGGTCAGCGGGCCTGCCGGGTCCTCGGCACCCTGCCACAGCCGTCGGTGGGGCTCAGAGAAGGCACGTTCGGGGAACCTGCTCCTGACACCCCTGAGGACCCGAAAGCATTTGGTGTGGCATGGAAAACAGCTCAGAAAGACCTCTTGTGAAAAATGCATGTCAGATTCTGACACGTGGCGGGCAGTGTAGATACGAAAGGTGGGTTTCGTTTTCCCAAAACTGCACATTCTCCTTCCTCATGCAAGAAGCACCTCAGAGAGCACCTGTCCCATGGAACTTGCCAGAAATGAGTCCTTTTACTAGCATATCTAACAGCTGCCAAATGCCCAACCCAGACCTTCTACCTGTCTCCCCCAACTCCACCGGAAGTCACTCCTAAGCCCCTCTCCCAAGCTTAAGCCTGCTGCCTCAGTCAGGTCCCCAGGACGACACTGCCTACCCAAATGACAGCTTCGGTGCCCGCATCCGGCCGGTCCTTCCTCAGTCCCCCACCCAACCTAGGTCAGCCTTCTCGGCTTGGCACCAGGCTCTTTCCATCCATTTCTACCCACTTCCAATGCGTCCCACACACTTTGCCAGATTAATCTTTGCAAAGCCTAAGGCCACTCTCCCACTCAAACCCCCCCTACTCAAACCCTCCCCAGCTCTGCCAGGCATAATACGGCCCTCCTAATACGGGCCTCATCGCCTCTGTCCCCGAGGCTTGTTCACATGCTGCACCTCCTCACATGCCTCCTTTTCCCAGAATGCCCCTACCCCCAACACCCACACTAATTCTGCTCACAGCAGCACGACTGGCGCCTCTTCCTGACCTCACCTCGGAGAAGCATTCTTTACCTACCCTGGTGCCTATCGCTACGTGCCACATTTATGAGCTGTCACATGTTAACCGTATCCCATATACTGTGAAAGTCTAGCTCCTTTGAAAAACAACGAAAAGGCCAGGAGGCAGCGGAGTCACCGACGGCCTGAGTGGAGCAGTCCCGCGGCGTCGAAGGTCTCCGGGGCGCCATCTGGAGATCAGGAGAGCACGGATGCTGTGCTCCCTACTGTCATGCCTCTGACCGCATCCCAGACAACCAAAGTCGGAGCCAAAAGCAGACTCAGGAGCACTTCCCGGGGCCACAAGGACCACCTCCTCGGAAAGGAGGGACCCCTGGAGTCCCATCTTAAGACTTGGGATCCAAAACGCGCCGCGTCACAAAGACGGCTCCCCGGTGCTTCTTGGGGGAGACTTTTCACCTACACAGGCTGGGGGTTCCTAGAGCCTGCAAGGGATGAGCCCGTAGGCTGGGCTGGACCACACCTAGCCGGCCATCCCGACCGAAAGCTGGGGAAACGCCAGAGTCTTCCAAGTCACAGGCTGAATGAAACGAGACTGACCACACCGAGGTGAGGTACAGTCACTTTGCGAACGTACTATTCAACCAAAATTTCCTTCACCTTGTGGAAAACAAGCTGGCTCTAATGACGAAAATACCAGACAGTGATTTCCACACACCCTGCGGGCCGCGCTCCCTGCGCAGCTCGGCAGTGTTAACGAGCGGGGAGCATCGGCCATAGGCCGGCGCAGCCCCCAGCGTCCGGACCCGTCCCTGGAGCAGACGCAAAGCCAGGCTCGTCGGTGCATCAGCCCCACGCACGATCCACCGTCTGTTTCCGCGGCCCAAGTTACACCCCAAAGGCCTGCACGCCTGGCATTCCCGGTATCTGAAGAGTCTAGCACTTAGAAAAAAGGTACCAGGGGTCTTAAGTCAGTTAGGTTTGGGATCACTTATCCCAGTAGGAAAAGAAATGTCACGCAACTGCACAGTTTCACTGTGTGAAAAGAACAGGGTTTATTTTAAGCCCGGCAACACAGGCGGCATCGTTGAATATCTACTGCAGAAATGAACCCGCATGAGGGGAAGAAAAGGGTGAGGAACTAGAAGGGGCCCACAGCCAGACACAGGAAAGCTAAATATAATCCTTCCGCTGAGCAAAACCCTAACAGCTCGCGCCTTGGCCGGCGCCCGTTTGTGAACAGACCGCCCCATCTGCAAACGGCATGTGGTATCTGACCCTGTCACAAACCTGCGCCCTACGTGTCATGGCCGCTCTCATTTTATAAACAGGGTGACGGAGTCAGCTGTCAAGAGGAAGCAAGTGGCTGTCTCAATTCCAACCCGTGCTCCTTGCCCTGCGTCACGTTGCTAAGACAGGAAGTTGACACGATCTCAGGTAGCACCTAGTTCTAAAACGCTATCCCTGCGTGACTCCATGTCCCTCCGCCTGCTGGAGTGGAAGTCACGCACTCTGCCTTGCTCATCTGGCCCAGATTCCAGACCGTCTTCTCAATGCATTTACCTCCAGGGCTGTTTTACTGAACTGGAGGAAGATAGTGAAGCCCAAGCATAGTGCCTGGCACTGAGCAGGCACTGAGCAAACTGAGTTCCCCTCGTTCAAACTTGCATTTCTCCTTCTGAATACATAAGGACTCTGCTTAGCATACAGGCTTTGAAAATTCTCAGTATTCATTAACACCTACGAAGAAATATAAATAAGGAAAAACAGGAAGATTTCTTTCTGCCCTAATTTCCTGAAGACAGCTGCAGAGCCCAAGTTTAGGGCGCGTTTTCCTTCCAATATAATTTTCCTAGATGAGAGCATCTGCCCTTTCCTCCTTCATTCGTGGACACATTAGCACCCGAGCGCGGGCACACCAGACCCACTCCCTGACCGGAAGCAAACCACCCGTGCGTCACCACGCTTCTGATGGGCCGTGACCCTGGACTGAGCACCCGCCCCTCGAATTCCAGAGCTCCTCTCACATGGCAGCAGCGAGGCCACGAGAAGTGGGGCAGGGGACTCCACGAAGGGAGAGAGAAGGGAAGGAAGAAGAGCCAGACACACCTCAGAACGCAGGCGCATGACGAGATGTGATACGCGAGGGGGCCGCCTTGCCGTCACTCCACAATGGGACGAGGTGCACAGCTACAAAATGCGGAAAATGTGTCCCACGAAATTTCACAGCGACAGTCTGGAACTGCTTGCTATTCGCCTAAGCACCACTTCTCGCAGGGGCCAGGGGAGCCTCCTTGGAGACCTGCTTGGGGGTGGGGGCGGAGGAAGCATCTCCTCCCAGGCTGAGCGCTGTCAGTCGAATGTCTGCGGAAATGACAGCCTTCCGTCGTTACGTTATTTCACGCGATCATTGCTCGTTATTACGCGGTCACGCGATTGCTGTTTCCGCTGCAGCATTACGCATTACGCAGTCCGTTTTCCACAGCACACATCACGCGACGCTGCTTCTGCTGTTACATTAATGATCGTTGTTTCTCCGCCATTACGCGCGTCACGATCTCGCTTCACATTACTAATGCGACACGGTGATCCTTGCTTCCGCTGTTATCCCATGTTATCACAGATCATTGCTCGCCAGCACATTTATCAAGCAGATTTTCTGTTGTTACTTTACTTTATCGCGCATCGTCGTTTCCGTCGTTACCACGTTATCGCGCATCGTCGTTTCCATCGTTACCATGTTATCACGCATCCTCGTTCTCTCCCAACTGCAGCCTGTCACTTAAAAGCTATTAGCTATGTAAAATCTATCCCTTCTCCCTTAGAGCACGTTTCGAAAAACTCGAAAAGTGCTAAACTGCAACATCTTCGCCATTTCTTCTTTTTCTTAGGTTGTACTCCACGTTCGGGTTAAGTCCTTTATTACAATACAAAACGCTACAAGTGGCTGTGGTGGTGCTTCCTTGAGGCTCATGAAATACTGACTCTTCATCAAAGAAAAACTATGAGTAAACGTCAGATAAATTCAGTTTGCACACAACAGATCTCATCACATTAAAATGCTGACATACTCAAGTGACCCGTTTATTCAACTCGTCCGTTAAATGTGCATAGAAATATGCATTCCTCTTCCCAAGGGAACAGCGACAGCTCAAACGGAAGAAAAGGCAAGGCACTTTCATTTCTGCGAAATACTCATTTGAAATTCTGAGAAAATCGTTTTTTAAAAGTTCCCTTTGAAAGGGGCAGCAGGTGGGGAATTCCGTGACTTTCTGAAAGCGCCGTGGTGACGCTGCGGCCCCGCCGCGGCGGGCGGGGAGGTGCCCGGGGGCAGCCGCGCCCAGACCCCGCGGCTCCTCACGCTGACTGGCCGGGAGCTCGCCCGTCTGACGCAGCGCACGGGTGGCTGCTAGTAACACGAGCAGGAACCGGCAGAGGGGCTCCCGTTCTATACGAGAAGGGCCCTAAGCCCTCAACTGTGTACAGGCCCTTTCCTCCTCCTATAGATAAACCGAGGCCCAGGGAGGGGCGGTGATCTGCCCAAGGTTTCACAGAGCCCAGAGCTGTGCTTGCAACCACATCAAGCTGTCACCCCTTTTTTTTCAATTGCCCAAGTACAGTTGGAACAGACTACTGAATCTGTAACATACATTTCAAAAAAATGACACTGATGTGTACCAGTAATTTTACATCAAATGCTAGCATTTTGGAGCCAGTACACTGTTGTATTTCCAAACAGGAAGCAAGAGAGCTACTCTTACATGATGAGGGGGACGAGCCACTAGAGCACGGGGCCAAAACACTGGCTTTGGCCTCTGTAATTCAAATGGTCTCTGCCCCAGCCAGGCCTCTGCTGAGGAAAGCAGCCTCAAGTCAAAGGGAGTAACAGAGAGCCGACCTGTCCTGAACACTCCGGCGAAGAAACGCTCTGATCCCTCCCTTGCTGAAGTCTCACAGCATCGCCGCAACTGCTCACTTGGCACTTGTGCTGTTAGCCACTTGCCTTATACGTCTTATCTCCCCAACTAGCCCAACACTTTTCTAGGGCATAACTGTCTTAAAGGCCACCTCACTAACAGCCACTCAAGCATTTCTGGTGTTAGTTTCTCTCTGAGATTTAAAAAGCCCTTTTAGGCACCTGAAAGGTTTCAGACACCACTGCAGCCCTAGTCATGCAGTGACAGCCGGTTTCAAAACATGGACCAGTGAGATCGGCACACACGGGAACGTGGAGGGCAGGCCCGCCTAACTCCCGTGGGAGTAAGCCGGCACAGCCTTCACGCAGGGCAGTCTGGCCACATGTAGCAAGAGCCTCCTTTCCTTTAAACACAGATTTGACACCTGGGAATCTTTAGAAAATATTTGTCAAGTGTGTAAACTATTTGTAATAGCCCCAAACTGGCACGACACAAATGTCCACGTCCAGCAGGCTAAACAGTGGGTTATACAGACTACTCCTCATTGAATACACGCGCTGAGAGTAAGCGTGGAAGGACCTCAAAAAATAATCTCGAGGAAAAGAAGCCGGATGTAAAAAAGCGTGTACTAAATAATCCTATCTATATGGGTTCAAACAAGAGGAAAATGAACGTGCAGCGTTGCAAGTGAGGACAGTGGTCACTCCTGGTGTGTGTGTGAGGGGGAGGGACGGGCGCAGGGGACATCTGCGTGGCCAGGAGAGCTGCTCTGACTCTGAGGTTGATTCCACCTTGTGAAAAATTAATAGAGCTTTAAATTTATACATTCTCCTGTTCGTATGCTATCTTAAATTCAAAATGAAAACTTTTAATGAGCAAACACATGAACAAAGACAGTCAACTCAGCTTTGTTTATAATAAAACATTAACTTCCTATGTGTTCCAAGAAGGAAATGGGTGAACGTATCACGTAGCCATTTAAAATAAAGGTATTTACTTACTAGCAAAGGAGAATATTAAATCCTATATCATTAAACGAAAAATACAATAATAAACAATGAGATTCGAAAAACAAAAAGAATTACCAAGAAATCTTAAAATCGTATTCATGCTGTAATCATATCGTTAGTAATAACGGTAGAGTTATTCTGTCTTGTAGAATAAAGCAAAAAAAGTTAATTAAAAGATCCTTATAAATCAAGAAATCAACTGTAAAGAGTATTTATGAATCTGTCAACAAAAAGACTATGTTCAAATGTTAAGATTTTTACATGTGAAAACATGGTTTTTATTTCCCCCAGTTCATGTATTATAGAAAAAATATAGAAGAAAAAACATGATGTTTGAGATTTCCTTCAAAATACTGTAGTAAGGACAAGATAATAGATGAGACCAGCCGCGTGTAGACAGCTAGAGAAGCTGGGGCGGGTATATGGCAGTTCATTACAGCACTCCTGCTTTTGTGTAAGTTAGAAATTTTCCACAATTAAAAAAGTATGATTGTTTGAGCCATATATTTACTTATTTGTACATATTTGCAAAAAAAATTTGAAAAGATATTTCCCCACAATATTAAAAGTGATTATTAAAAGGGGGGTAGTATTTAGGTAACAATTTTTTGCCTATCTTAATTTCTTTTTGTCAATAATTACATATTACTTATGTAATTTTTTAAATAGAAAAAGGAAAAAAATCACAGGCCAAAAATCTGCTGGGACTATTTGAAAATTATTCTAGTAGTTTAAAAGTGTGCCACGGCCTAGCACAGGGTCACAGAAGACTATGTGACTTGTGAACAGTAAAATGCACCATAAAAGGAAGCTTACTGTTACATCAAGTAAATGCATAAGCAAGATGATATATCGCCAACAGGTGATATTTTCAAACTGGCCAAATCATAAGTCTCACATGAATTAGGACTGCTGGAGTTTGTTATTAATGTTTCTTTCTGTAGCAGCAGCCATGTCACTCAGTGGGATGAGAAAGGATAAGAAAGTTCTTTGAAGGAGCCGATCATTCAAGGGACAGATAAGGAGGCCATGACTGGTTCTACTGTCTCACTTCAAACAGCACTCCTGGTAGAACGGAAGGGTTCGCTGTATGTTCCCAATTTGCTACAGTGGCAGATAAAGGTAACTCTCCCCAGAGCCCTCTTTGGGAAATCCAATCTGTTCCAAGTTTACCTCCCAGTTTTTCTCTAAAGTAGATCTAAAATTGGATCCCCATCTTTCTCACAAGAATTGAACTGAGAATTTATCATTAGTCCCATGCTTAGAGATCCCAGGAAAACCCAATCTTAAATTATCCTTGATCCAGAAATAGCTAAAAGGGTTACACAGCAGAATTTGTTTTTCTGCATTCAGTAGCATTTTATCATTTAAAAGTTAAAACCTCGAGTCCTGAAATAAAAATATTAGGTTCAATAGGGATGGTACTGTATTCGTAGTCTCTCTCAACGGGGAAAGCACTGTATTTTAAATGTAGGTTAGCAGGCCAACCAGCATGGAACGGAGTAAGAAGCTCCACAGTGAAGGCTGAAATCAACCATAATCTAAAAGTTAACACTTGGCAACAATTGCACATTTGCTTCCCTCTAAGCACTTATCATTCATTATCGCATGTAATAAAACATATATAATTAAAAACCTGCAACTATGAGCTTACAAAGTTAAATATAAAGCTATTCACAAAGAAGAGGACTGAAAAAGCAACTCATTTCCAGGTGTGAATCACTGTGTAACATCTCTGTATACAATGGCCTCATATAGGTGACGCGAAGTCTTACACTCATGGAATCAGAGGACAAACAGCTGGAGCGAAGCTTTAAAAAAAGACACATTTGCTCTCAAGATGCTGCGTTTTAAGACCAAAGAAGTAAACTAAAATCATACACTTTATCCCCACCATAACTGAACTTGGCTCTGGTCTTATCTCCCACCAAGTGCACCACGGCCGGTAACTCAGGAAGAGCCCTAGGGCAGCCGAACCCCAAGCCCCTCATTTCTTTCCCCTTTCCTTTCTCCTATGGTCTTCTTTCTACATCAGATAAAAACAACCAGTTGTCATACCTTGAAATTACATTATTTATAACAAAGTACAGAAGACTTTACAAAACTATTAAGCTTAGCATAGACCAAAGGACACTCATTCAGCGGATGCCAAGCTCATGGGTGTGCTCCAACCGCTGCCAGCCTCCTCTAGGCTGAGCAGGGTGCGGGGAGTTGCCCACCGCCTGGTACTTCAAAGCCCTCGAGCTGGCCATGTCCCGAGCAACGGCCAAGGCCACTCCTGGCTCCTCCCGCAGCTGCCGACTGCCTTCTGGACAACTCTCCCTCCGCAGCAGAGCCACGGGCCCACTGCTGAACCCTGGCCAGCAGGGAAGCACGTGAATTTGGTACGCAAACATAAGAAGGACGCAGACATGGGCAGCAACTTTAAGCAAGGGTGCACAGAGAGAGAAAGCTAAGACAAGCAGGCCAGCAGCCCTGCTCGGTTATGACAAAGGCTGAGGCTCCAAATACCAACAGGTGTCAAAAGCACGACAGAAGCAGCACCTGTGTCCACAACCCACAAGGCAGTTCCTCAGGGAGGTATGGGAAGATCCCCCCTTGCCTCCTCGTGGGTACTGCCGCTCGATTTGTACTGCAATGTGAAGAGGTGCACAGCAGCATAATATCCCCAATTCTCGTCCACCGCAAGTCCAAGTACTTATGCTCCTCCCCCAAAGTTCTTGGACTTCAAGCCACGTACATGCAGGTCAGGCAGTGAGAACCCACAGCCACTTAAGGACCCAAAGGAGAAGGAGCATGGCCACGCAGAGCACCAGCAGGGGCCTGGCTGGGTGCAAGACGAGGCTGAGAAAGGCGCTGTGAGGCGGGTATCCAAGCCTAGGACGGTCCCATTCCAGAGGGCGACCCTCACGGCAGGGCACATGTCTTCTGCCTGGGTCCCTGGCAAACAACTGGATCACTTAACATTTTAAAATGTGAACTCTCATGTCAACCCCTCCCCGACGCAGGTCCTAAACCGGAAAACAAAAACGCCGAGCAGCGTACCATTTCACAAGCGTGAAGCAGCGCATTTCCGAGCCTGGAGCAGCGGTGGGAGCCGGGCCCGCCGAGCCAGGCCGCCAGCGTTCACTCAGGGCTGTTCCTGGCGCTCTGAGCCTGGCCCAGCTTTCTGCCTTTCCGCAATACTGATTCCACAAAATGAGGAAATGGGGACACAGCAGTCCTCCCCACCCGCAGTTTCAGTTACCTGCGATCAACCATGGTCTGAGAGTATTAAATGGAAAGTTCCAGAAATACATCGTTCGTAAGGTTTAAACTGCATGCCGCTCTGAGCAGCGTGATGGAATCTCACGCCGTCCCGCCCGCAAGTCATCCGTGCCTGTGTCCAGCGTCTCCACGCTGTGTGTGCAGGACCATAAATACTTTGAGAGACCACATTCACACCATTTTTATTACAGTACATTGTTATAATTGTTCAACTTTATTATTGCTGTTGTTTTGTTATAATTGTTCTATTTTATTATCGTTGTTGTTATCTCTTACTGTGCTTAATTTATAAACTTTACCATAGGTATGTATGTATGGATAGGAAAAAATACAAATACAGGGTTCGGGACCATCTGCGGTTTCAGGAATCGGGGGCGGGGGTGGCTGGGACCGATCTCCTGCAGATAACGGCACTGTCATAAAATAGCTCTACCACATACAGCGCTTACGGATTTCCGGGGTTAAAGCACGTAGAGCAGTGGGAAGAATGCCAGCACAAAGTGCTATGTCAGTATTAGCTATTATCATTATTAAATAGATAACATCAATTTACATTTGTTAAATGCACTCAGACCAAGAAGTACAGCAGGTTAGCATGCAAACAAGCATTACTTCCTCCTAAGCACTTCAAAAATAAATGGATTTTTCTATTTAGTTGCCTGTCCAAAGATGTGTGTGTATAAATATGGGGTGGGGGCAGCGAAAGCGAGAGGCGGTACGGTCGAAGAGGTAAGAGGAAGCACGCAGAGCCTAGACCACCAGGCCTCTCCCCTCCGCAGCAATGACGACGGTCCCCTGGGCCGAAGCAGTGCTCCATCGGCTGATACCCGTTCACTCTCAAAACACAGCCGGACTAAGGCAAGCCAGCAAAATCACTTTTCCCGATCACTTAAGATTTTACTAAATTCAATGTAGCATCACTTTTTAAAGTTGTAAAAATAACCTAAGCTCAGAAGCCAGATCTTATCAATTTATACTTCGACAAAAGTACGAGTTAATTTCTGAGACAAACACACTGAGTAGCACGTGCAACACGATGGCTAGGCACATGACCATGCAGAGGTTGACACAGTGTAAGTAAATGAAAATGAAGAAAGGGGCATAAAAGTACATGTTTCTACTTTTAAAAAGCTGAAAGGTTGCTGCTGAGTGGACAGAGCTAAGAATATGATGGGGGAAATGCAGAAATATGGGTATTACAACCATTTGTCATGCGACCATGTGACAGCCACACATTCACACCTACTCTTTGGGAACAAGGGTTTATGCCAGGTTTATGGAAGGCAGCATGCGGTGCTAGGAAGGATGCGGCCACCCACCTGCCGTGGAACCCCAGCAGAGGCATCAGCTCTCACAGGCCTCCCATCGACATAAAGTGGGAAAAAGCACTACTTATTTTGCAAAGTGTTTGTGAGGATGAGACAGTGTATGTGAAGGTCCTGGTTTAGTGCCCAGCACAGAGTAAGTGCTGAATAAATGGCAGGTGTGATGATAACCAAATTAATCAATTGGTACTAATATAATCTACAAATTAAACAGCCGCTAAGCTTTGGCTGAGTGTCTGCAGTGAGGAGACCCCTGAACGAGACCCTCTAAGGCCATGGTTCTCAAACTCTCCCACATCGATCACCTGGCTGGCAAGCAGAACACTGACTGCTGGGCCCATCCCCAGAGCTGATTCAGCTGGTCAAAAGCAGATACCCAGATCGCACGTCTGCACAGGTTCTGAGCGGATGCTGCTGCTGGAGGGCCACGCGCAAGAGAACCGTGCCGTAGCGGGTTCTGCGAACGTGAGAAGTCAAATACGCAATGGCGTAGGCAGGGTGTGAGAGGGCGCTTGTGAGACCAAGTCAAGCAGACAGGCAAGACTGGCGTGTAGGGCAACAGGTGTCAGCGTGGCCAGCTAAACATCTGTGTGTGAGCACCTCATCGCAGAAATGGGGACAGAGGAATTCTGAAGAGGCCACTGGTAGGCTAACCTGCTTACTAGGCTCAGCATGGATTCGATGGTTTTAGTAAAGTGAACCATTACAAATCATGGGAAAGTTAGCTGCATGGTGACAACGGCAACTTCAAGCAGATATGGGACAATAAGGAAGGTCAGGTTAAGTGGTATGGAAATGGGGGGGTCAGCAGTGAGCCACAGGAGAATCAAGCCCAATTAAACCCTCCTATTTATTAATTGGCATTACCAGGCGTTCATAAAGGGAGCCAAGAGACCTCAGACATGAGTCACTCAAATGAGAGGCCAACCTCTCATTTCTTTAGTTTTCCATGATGGACTAAACATGGTCCTTAGGCTTAGCGCATAATGTTAAGTAGCCATCATTGCACATTTTATTACTAATCTCATCAATATTTATTTACCAAATGAAAATTCTACAAAATGTGTTTCAAAACTATGCTCACCAGTAGGTTATATTTCAATCACTCTTTTGAGGTCAACATTGGTAAGATAAAGACAACCAAACTTACAGCGAAAACTATGCCAGGCCTGGCCCACTGGTTTCCACCACTCAGAGTTCAGCAGAAAACTGCTGGCAGATTATTTCCTGTATAAGACGTAAGAAATCAAGAAATCCTGATTGTTCGCTCACGCAAAGCTCGACCACTCCAAAACAGCGATGAACGCCGTCGACAAAAGCAGCGCTTACCGAGGCACTAAGTTAGGAAGCTGCGGACGATTTTCAAGCTGAAAACACACACCCGGGTTCATTCTCTAAATACTCAGTGAGCATCCTCATGGTGCCAGACACAATATTAGGTGCCAGGGACCTAAATTATGCTTAAAGTATATAACTGAGCATCAAAAAAGGATTGGCAGGAAAAATACCAAAATACTAAGAGCTGTAGATGGGATTCTTTTTTCTTACTTGAATTTTCCAAATTTTCTACCATAAACATACCTTATTTTGAACTTCAAGGGGGAAATAAAATCTTTCCCTTTTACTGCCGCCAATGAAAGAAAAATTCCTACATAGCAACCTTACTAGTGATTTGAATGATTAGCAGACTTCCCGTCTAAGAAAAACTTGTAAACTGACCAGATTTCTCGGCTTTCTTTCATGCATCTACCTGCTGCCAGTGCTAAGGTAAGGTGCATGTGTGGGAGAAGCGGGGAAGAAAGAAGGGAGAGAGGAATGGAATGCACATAATGCTTGCTGTCCTCTATCTCAAGACACAGATGAAAAAGACCAGAGACTGATTCTTTGAAATGTCTAATCCAACACCAGCTACATTCAAGACAACATGCTTACCACAGTAACCTACCCACTGGCAGTAAACACGTGACAAGCCAATTATACCTTCACCCCTTCATTCAGATATTACAGAGTGCCTACAATGCGGCAACGGCGCTGAGCTAGACTTTAGCAATGCATCAGACAGAACTAGCCCTCCTGAGTTTGCAATCCAGTTTAGCGGATAGGGAGAAGAGGGAAATTACGTTTCGAGTGAAAATTATTTTATTAGGATCATGACATGTGCTAGAGAGACCACCTGGTAGAGGCTAACAGGAGACCTGACCTAACCTAGGGGTTGGGGTAAGAGGCTTAGACAAAAATAGCAATTATGAGCTAAGATTGGAAGGAGCAGGAATTAAGCAGTGAAGGGCTGGGAAGTGGACGTGCGCTCCAGGCAAAGGAACTGGCCACCAGAATCTGTGGCCAGGAGGGCAAGGCTCGTTGGAAGGATTAAGCTGAAGCCAGCGAGTGAGAAAGACACGGAAAAGGGAAAAGAGGGTGATAAGGTGGGCAAGGGCGAGCTCGTTCAGGGCCTAGGCCATGACAACAATTTTGCTTTTAATGCTAAAAGCAACAAGAACCACAGAAGGATGTTGAGCCTGAGAGTGACAATCAGATTCACATTTTTAAAGCTCACTTTGGCTACTATACAGAGAATATAGTAGAGGCAACAAGAACGGAGCGGGAGACCAGGGGGCTGCACAGCGTCCAGGCGAGGTGAGTGAGGGCAGTGAAGACAAAGCAGACGCACTCAAGGTCCACTACGGAGGTAAAACCAACAGGAAGCCGAGAGCACGAAAGCAGGTTGCGGGGAAAGAGAGAGTTAGAGGAGAAACTGTCACGGACAACAAGGAAATAGAAACATTTAAGAGGACCAAAAGGACACATCACAAACAAAACTACATGCATAAGCTGAAAAAGAGGGATAGAAAGACATTTCAAGGAAATACTAATAAAAAGAAATTGATTTTCCAATCCTCAAAATAGAATTTATGACAAAAACAGAGATGAGTCTAGAACACCAACACAAAGAACGATCCACAAAGATGAACGATTCTGTATGTAATACACAGCAAAAAGGGACAGAAACTGACAAGTCTAGAACCACAGCGAGATATTCAACACACCTATCTGTAACTGATAAAGCAGTCACAAAACTATGAAGCTACAGACAATGTGAAGAGCATTAAAAACTTGATCAAACACACAGAGAACTCATCCCGAGGATGTACATTCTTTAAAAATGCAGAGCATTTTAACTAGGTCACAAAGAAAACGTCTCATCACATTTGAAATGACGGATATAAAAAATATATTCCATGACCACAGAATGTAAATAAGTTCATCAAGAACAAAATTAAACACCATGAATAGAAACTAAAAAATATCTGCTTAGAAATTCAAGGGTGAAAGAGGGAATGAACATGGAAATAGCGAGATATTTAGATCTTAATGACAGTGACATTACCACACATCTAACACACGGGAGACAGTGAAAGCAATACTTGGAGAGAATCCTACAGTCTTGAGCACATCATTATAAAGAAATGGTGAAAACCTATGTTTTCAATTCAGAAAGCTAGAAAAAGAACAAAGTAAATCTAAAGAAAACAGAAAGGAAATAAAAATAACAAAGGGTATTAATAAAACAACAATGAAAAACAATGGCTGGTTCTTTGAAACGAAATTTTAGTTGACCAACTCTTGCAAGTCTGTTCAAGAAAGAATTAAAACAGGAATGAGGAGGTGAAGCGCAAGCTGGTAACGGAGCCCAGCAGCTGTCTAGCAGCACAGAGACCTGAGCGCCCCGTGGCTGCGGAGCAGGTGCCAGCTC
Source organism: Pteropus medius (assembly GCF_902729225.1). Classification (NCBI taxonomy): domain Eukaryota; kingdom Metazoa; phylum Chordata; class Mammalia; order Chiroptera; family Pteropodidae; genus Pteropus; species Pteropus medius. The sequence continues at coordinate 22,698,590 of NW_024349797.1, read as the reverse complement.
CACAGAGGACAGCCACAGCTGCGACCCAGTGACGCCCACACCCATGCTCATGGACAGATGGATCAGGAAACCAAGGCATCAGAAGCAGGAGAGGGAACTGGCCGAAGTCACTATTAAGGAGTGACACAGATGGGGCTTTGCTGGAGCACACGTGGTGTAAGTGTTCACTGCCCTAATGAGCGGATTCCCGCTTCCCAAGGCCTACCCACTGGATCCATTTACTGCAATAAATCCTTTTTCCTTCGGTGAGGAGAACAGACATAAACTAATAATTTTAGGAACATAAGATACAGACACAGTAGAGACTTACAATGGGAGTGAGAAAAGGGAACAGGACTGAGCCATAAGGGAATCCAGTGAAAGACCAGGCAGAGCGGGAGGAACTGGCAAAGGTGGAAGTTGTGACTGGCCAGAGATTTGGGCCAGAAAGGTAGGAAGTCAAAATTAAAGTGACATGACAAGTTTTCAAGAGAAGATGATGGACGGTTCAGATGCTGCTCAGGAGTCAGGAAGTCACGGGCAACCGGTATCCGACGGACCTGGCAGTAGAAGCTGAGTATCCGGTCTCCTGGAGAGACTGCTGCGGCGGGGGGGGGGGCGAGAGGCAAGAAGTCACACTGGGGCAGGAGGACACGGTTTCTATCAGATTAACAGTTTCAGCTGAGGATGAGACCCGGTGTGTCAGTATGGGAGAGAGTGCCAGAGCTGGACCAGAGGAGGTCACTGGGGGTGGACAGGGAAAGCCAAGCCACCACGGAGCTGAGGTGCTGGACGGGCCGCATGGTGGATATGAAACTGCAGGGATGATGGCGGAACCCCAGGGGAGGCGAGGCCATGCGGCAGGTCCCAGAGTCCTCCACCACAGAGGCGGCCGGAGGCTACGAACGGCTGGGGTGGGGGCAGTGGTGGTGGGCCCGGGCTGGCCCAGGGCCACGCTCTGCGGTGCAGGGGCAACTCTGTGAAGCTCTGCCAGCTGGACTGCACCCCCTGAGCTCTCTGGAAAACAAACTGCCACCTCGGGGAGCCCCGGGCATAAGGCCCGCCGTGTTTTAGTTAGCTGAGCTAACGGGGCCCTCAGTCTTACCAGCCTCGCGTCCACCTATTCCACAATCCAGAGGGAAATGAGGAGCAGTGTAAGTCACTGTGCGACTCCTATGATGACGGGGAAGGAAGAAGGGACTGGAAGGGACAGTGAGTGTGAGCTCTTCTTTCCGGGACACCAGGATAAGGACAATGCAGCTTCCAAACAAAGCCCGCTCCCGGCGACCAAGACACTAGACACAGTCTGCTCCCGGGGTGGCCCACAACGCTGGGAGCACAAGATCTGGCTGTGACTAGCTCCTAAGAGCCTTTCGACCAACGCTCGAGGGGCCGGCAGGCCTACCTCTGCGGCCTGGCTGACCAGCACTGGCCAGATGTGGCTGTGACGGGGACTCTGAAAGACGAACTCACTCAGGTAAGTCCACAGAGGGCCGTAACCTCAACCAACTCACCCGTGTGAATCAGACCACGTGCCCACTACGCATGAGCACTGCGACGGACGTGGATGGGTAGACAGTTTCCGCCCTCGAGATTCAGCCTCGTGGGGGAGACAGATTCAAACAAAAAATTCCAACCCTGTGTGAGAAGCGGGGAGGACGCTCACAGTGGTCAGACAGCAAGAGCAGCTTCTAAAGCTCGCGGGACTACGATGCCGCCCGCGCCGGGCTCCCCGCTCTACTGACTCTTCTACCACGAGCTCTTCTTGAGGCTAGGACTGTGCCTGTGACGCCGGGGTCCCCAAACGTGACGCAGTGCAGTGTGCATCTCCTGGCCGCCTACCCGCCCCCCATCTATACACCTAGTCTCCTGTCTGCTGTCTGCTCACACGGCAGCGGCAGCTCGGAGAGGACTCCAGAGCAGTCGGGGTTTAGGGAGCCCAATCCTCCTGCTAAAGGCATGGCTTAGCCAAGACCCGACAACCAGCGCCTCCCACCGCCCCGGGCCACAGGAATGGACTGGCGACCCAGCCTGGGGCAACGAATCAAAGATGTGCTGGGGGCTCCTGTGAAACAATCATCCTTACTCTTCTGAGACAGTCACAAGAGCTGCTCATTGTCACCCTGGATACTGGCTCTCATGCTGGCCCACGTGCTACAGAAATGTGGAGCCCAGAACCTCCACCACCACTGTGTCACCTAAGCCGGGCTGACGCTCAGTGGAAAGCAAAACCGAGAGAATCTCAGCTAAACAGAGCTGGCGCCCTACCCAAAGCACGCCCGAAACCCACACGGCCGCTGGGATTTTCAATGGCATAAGCCAATGCATCCCCTTTAAAGTTTAAACATGTCTGAGTTGGGTTTCCCGTCACTTGCAAACCAAAACATCCCTGACGTTATCATACATTCAAGGCACGCTAAATCCTAAAACCACTAGAGAGTCACTGTCCACCAGCTCCTTTTACAGCACATTCCAATGTTCATCTCTGGCTTCTGAAAAAGTCTTAATTTTAAGCCTAATTCTCAAATATTAAAAAGTAAACCTTTTTTCCTGTCACTTAAACCTTGGAGAATGGCAACTGGTTAACACTTAAATAATAAAACTGTGGCTCAAAATTATCTATAAAAGATTATAAATGAAGATTTATAAGTTTATAATTTTAATTACAAAAAAGAAAATTCTTCACGGCAAACACACACACACACTCTTACACATTACAACATAGATGACAAACTGGGAATAAAAAAATCTGTAATTCATATCACAAAGGACTAATCTCCCTAATACATAAAGAGTTCCTTTTTAAAAACTCAAGATATCCAACAGAAAAATGGGCAAGAGAAATAGAATAGTTTACAGAAAATGAAATGTTTCTCTCTTACTATGTAGAAAGATGCTCGACCTCTTTCGTGATAAGAGAAAAACAAACAAATCACACTAATTTCTCACCTATCGGATCGCATGCAAAGGTATGATAAACAGCCGGTGAGGCTGTGGTGAGACCCGTGCTCTCCCGTGAGCACAGACGAGCACACCCCTCCCTGTGGAGGCCGATCAGATGCCCCCATCAAACAAATACATGCCCCAGCAGTACCATCAGACCCAGCAGCACCTCCTCTGGAAATACATCCTACAGCTATGCCTGCCTCTGTGCAAAATAGCGTGCACTCCAAGTTATCTGCTGCAGCATTATTTGTATTAAAAAAAGATTAACGATCAAGGGTCATCTGGTTAAATAATGGTACACCCATAGTATGAATTTTAAGAAAGCATTAAAGCACGAAGCTTTCCACTTACTAATATGGACAGAAATGAAAACTAAACCTCTCTCAAGAGTTTTATAGTTTCAGGTTGGAACCACATAAATGTTTTACGTAATTAAACACAAAATTAAATTTATTTTACCATATTTGTTGAGGTACAGTTGACATACAAAGAACTGCACGCATTATATGTATACATCTGATGCGTCTGGACATGTGCGAACACCTGTGATACCATCTCTACGATCAAGGTGACAGACATATCCAACGCCTCCCAAAGTCTCCTGTGTCCCTGGTTTTGTTTTTGCTGCGAGAATACTTAACGTGACACCTCCCCTCTTAAGAAACTTTGACGTGCACAACACCGCGTTAACTACAGGTGCTAGGATGTAGAGCAGATCTCTAGAATTTAGTCACTGAGCATAACTGAAACTTACATAAAATAAAATTTAAAACAATCCCTCACGTTCTAAAACTGGGTTACGGTAACAGGTGTGCATCTTGGTACATTTACTAAGATCAGAGAATTGTACCCTTAAAATAGATGGCAAGAAGGTACGATAATCTATCTGACTGGAATAGTGTGAAGAGGCAGAGAAAGGGTTAGAGGAAGCTAGTAGAGACGGCCGCCTCCCCCACTTCGGTGGGCGCAGGGACCACTGGGGCCCGTGAAAACGCAGGCTGCGGGGTGCCGACGCTGGTGGTGCTGGTCTGTGGACCACGCTTTGAGGGTCCCGACAACCTGAAGAGCTTTGCTCTGAGAAGTAGCTGAGAAGTGGGGCGGCAGCCGCCAGAGGCAAAGGCCCCAGAGGGAGTGGGTGGGGGCCAGAAAGGGTCCCCCCTTTTCTAAGATGAAGGAAATAACAACACGTTTGCCGTAGAGCTAGACTTAGCCAAGGTCAGAACGGGGAGCGAGTACTCGGAGGTGTCAGAAGGACGAAGCACCGCACGAAGACAGGAGCGTGCTCGGGACAGTGGCGGTGCAGAGGAGCTCAGCTCGCCGAGCGATGACATGATGAGGGTCCAATGAGGGGTGGGACTGATGCCATCCCACGACTCGAGTCCTGAAAGCGGGTAACACACCAGGAACCCTAAAGGAGGGTAATACGCTCACACAGTACGTTACCTCAGGCGCTGTCCCGAAAGGAAAAAAAAAATACATTTAAAAAATGTTTTTACTGGGAGATCTGGAAGCTCGGATGCAGCCAACACCTAAATGATTACCACTGAGGAGGGGGATCCCATCCCCCACGCCCTGCACGAGCTTTACCCCTCACAGTGCCGCTCACGGCTCAGGAGCCTTCGAAGGCCACATCCTTGGGCCTTGGGCTTCTAGTTCTGCTGGTTTAGAATCCTCTCCCCCTCGGCCCACCCTCCCGCCAGAATTCAGTTCACATGTCACCTTGCTGAAGTCTAAGTTCCCACTGCAATGGGGACAAACACAGCACTGTGAGCGTCTCCTATCTGAAGCAGAGGACCTGCGGGCGCTGTATCCCCCCCTCTAGAATGAGGAAAACAAAGCGCGTGGCGTGGCCAATTCAGAATTCTAGCCCATCGACTGCCGAGGGACAGCCACCAGGCGGCCTCGGAGCCCTCAGACGCATGAGCTACTACTGTACTTTCAAAGCAGTGATGAGTGGAAATGATATTTGATGTGATATGCAAACATCTGTGATTTTCATTGGTGATAGGCACAGGTCTGTTACAACTGTGATTTGTTGCCTATATGTGCAATTGAAGGACAGATAAAATTCAGTTAGAGGTTGTAAAAATAAATATGTAAAATACTTTTCCCATCTGGGTTGACATACCCGCCTCCCCCAAGTTCTATTCAGATGAAGAAGCCCTAATACATGAATATTGTCTAAAATAGCAGACGCCATCTGAACAGCTCACCATTCTTGACTTGTCCACCTCGCCACTACACTGTAGGCACTTTAGGCCAGGGACAATGTCTTGTCTTTGGGTCCACAGGTCCAATAACTGTCAGCTGTAGCCGTTTATTACTCCACCGGACCGTGAGCTCCTTGACGGCAGCGATTCTGTCTCAACAACCACAGAAAGCAGGCACTCAGGGAATCCTGACAGAGGAGTGCGTGCGTGAACACCTCGTCTCCTTGCCTAGACAATCCTCAAGGTCAGGGATCACGTCTCACGCTTCCTTGAGTTCCCAGTCTAGCAGACTGCTTTTCACACAAAACCACTCAAATATTTATTAAATCAAACATTGAGACAAGACAGAGCCTCTGAAATGAAGAACGAAGTGAGTGACGAGAATGGGCGCCTACACCAGATGCGCTACAGCAGGAAAAACGGCAAGCACAGGGCAGCAGAGGACGGGCTGTGACTCGACAGAAGCGAAAGCAGCGCCGGGTCACAGGGATGATCCACAATGTGTTTCTTTGAGAATATGTTCAAGTATTGCTATTCTTACTTTTATTTTTTTAAATATAAAAACTTTATAAATTCCTTCCTCGTGAACGATTACTGCTTCTTATAAAACCTAGTTTCAAGGCCATTTTCCTACTGCTGCAAGATGAAGTGTAGCACAGATTGTCTGGCATGTTTTTAGTACTATATACCCCGTTTTTTGAAATTCGATATTACAAAATGGAATTGACAACACAAAAACGTTACTCGACCTACAAATTACGAATTGGGAGAGAAGCTGTGGAGTTGAGAAAATGCTAAAAGAGCAATGGCCAAACTTCAATCAGAAATGAAGATAAAGCATTTCTGAAATTAGAAATATAAGGCTACGCACTTTTAAATCCACAAAAATGTGATGTGGACACAACGTTCTGGGGCAAATCATCTATTTGAAATCCAACCCAATATTCTTTCACTAGGCAGAGAGCTATTTCTTCACCTTCACGCCTTAATTCCCCTTGACACTTGAACTGCGTACGTCAAGTGTAGAGCACATACCTTCTACTTTACGTTACAGTTATCAGTACAAAAACACAAGTCCTTACAGAGCGGAAATGTCTTCGTTCACCTTCAAGTCATCCACATGAGACAGCAGTACCTTGGATGTAACAGTTCTGCAACAAGCACTTGATGAATGAGGATTCTTTTTTTAACCAAGACATACCTCGTACTCTATTATGAAAAATAGATGCCCAATGTTTAGAGGAAAAGGTCACTTGTCACTGATATTCTCAGATAACTTAAAATGTCCTGAAAATTAAAACTGTGAATGTCTATCAGTTACAGTTATTTCTATTTTTGATGTCTACTCCTAAATAACCAAATAAGGCCACATTTCATATTTCTACACAAACTAACCTTACTGAAATATAAATAAAATTGTTCTCTAAACATCCAATACCACACTACAAAACTCTCCACATTTATTTTTAAAATAAGGTTCTTTAGGCATACAGCCAAACTAGTCAGTGACAAAATCCACCAACTCTGTTTTGATTCTTGCTCAAGTTTTCTACCAGAGTACAATAAAAAATAAATTAAGTCACTAGATGAACTTGAAGATAATAGATGTAGATGACCAGCTTCTGGAGGGCAGATTTTGTCTACACCCAACTTCTAGAGCAGTTCCATCTATCTGGCAGGTGTCCCAAATATTTGCTAAAAGAATGACGCTGATGACTATCTCATGGATTTCACTGATATATTCTGGGAGGTTCTTGCCATTGCTAACATCCACCCATGGAGTCTTTCAAAATCTCATTATCATCCTCTGCTTCAAGGTATCACATGAAAGTTTCTCAAGCCTCCTGTAAGGATAAATTAAGATGTTTTTCCTTCAAGATCTAAGATTCTATAGTCAAATAACAAAACATTTATTACCACTTCAGAAGTTTTTAAGTACCCCTTAATGGGGAAAAAAATAGATTTCTACTCGGTTCCACGTGTCCTATTAAATTAAGTACAAAATTTCTCAGAGTACATTTGATATAAAAAGTTCTAGGCGTCTAAGCTTCCTTCTACACTATAAATGGGGAGCACAGAGGTGTGAAAATTACAAATGGGGAGAAAGGTGTGAACATGACCTTCTCTGGAGCAGTCCAGCATCTAAAACTAGTCTGTGGAAAAAAACCTTTCGAAGCATCCAGATCCCCACCCCTTCCACCCCCCCGCACAAAGCATGAATTCCTCCATCACCAACGGGGGGTCCTGCAGTCTAGTCTTTGCCAGACACAGAATATTTTCTGCACAGAATACTCATTCTCTCCCAAGCCAACCCAATTCCCTCTTGGATAACTCTGGCTCTAAAAATATTTTCGCTGTTATTAACCAACTCTCTGGCCCGGACTTCATCAAAGCTTTTTCTAGCACGAAGACCTAGAATCACAATGTGTTCAACTTGCTTTCACAAACAGTCCACTCTACCCAACTCCTTTTCAAGAAGGCGGCAATGAATCCAAGACGTGAAGGCATCTTCCCAATAGAAAGATGAATTTTTCATTTAAAAATTGAGCACAGAATCACACAACCTTAGGAGGTGAAAAGGCCTCAGAAGCCATCTAATTCTACTCCTCACCTACTGTGGGAATTGCTTCAACAACATCTCTGTGGCCTGGAATCTTAAGATGGGGGTGGGGGTGGAGAGTAAGGCTCTGTGACTAGATGCCAACTGATTCTGAGTAGATACAGTTTTACAAAGTTGTCTGTACACAGATCTGGTAGGTAGCATGGCGACGGAAGTAGATCAAGAGTAATCTGCGACATCTGGTTCCTTTCCATTACTTCACTGATTCTTGCGACACAGTTTCCCAGTTGTAAAAAGCTAAATTTGTAACCTATTAACAATAATTTTAAATGTCTTTTAAAAGATGTGAGCTACTAAAAATACCTGTTACTTTGGGACCCAAAATTGATTAGAGTTTTCAGCTTCTAAAGATCTTTTTAAAGTATGACATAGATGGACATGAATGTTTTATTCTATGCTGGACACTCTGCTGGGCACTGGGAAGACAAAAGACATGGTCTCTATTCTAAGGGAGCTTTGTTTAAAGAGACAGTCACCCAGAGAACTACAAATTTTTTAAAGCGCCAGAAAGGCAAAGTACAGGATGCTGTGAGAACACGTAACCGGGAAAAGAACTGGTCTAGCCTGGGAAGTCAGAGAAGGATTTGCTGAGGAAGTGACATTAAAGCTGAGATCTGAATGGCTGCCATTCACATTTATGTAAAAACAGGTCTCCATAAAATGCAAGGGTTGCTCCAGTAAGCCCAGCTACCTTTGGCATCTTTATCCTAAAACAACCACTTTTTCAAAAGAGGAAAGCAAGGCATGCTATAAAAAGGGTTGAAAGCTTGTAATTCAAAGCCCTTTATGGGGAAAAACAGGGTCTTACTTGTGTCTGGGTACCCCACATTACCTCGCCTCATATAATCTTCATCAGAGTAGTAACGCAAATCTTTGTTGCAATGATTAGTGTCAGTATTAAATCGACGTTCATATTATCTTTAGCTGAGCAAAATAAATTCACAAAACTACATCTCCTCACACAAAAAAACCCATTCTGAACTTCAGTTGTGAAAAGATGCTTTCGTCTACCTCTCAAGACTGCCACCGAGATCCAACAAGGTGTAGGTGGCCAAATGCTGGGCAACTTCTGAAATGCTGGGAGTATACGGCATCCATGGCATCCACGTGACCAAAGGCCCAATAAGTCTCTTCTCACTAAGAAAGTTCTCTAGATTCAGTTGTGCTTCATTTTCCTTGTCGTGAGAAAACATGAGCACATGCTCTCTCGCCCTGACTTTCTCTGAGGGGATGAGACTGCATAAACTCGCAGGTCCCTTCTAGCTCTAGAAACTGACCTGCGAATGTTTTTAAAGGGCCAAGACTACCTTCTCGGCTCAGATGTTAAGACTACCTCCTCATCCACTCCATTCCTCCACGACTCCATCCTTTCAGCCAAGGCAGCATAGTTCACGGTTTGTTTTTTAAGACCTATTTTCACTCATTTTACACACAGATTTAAGTTGAATGTCTTCCTCCAGATTAGACCTTCTGAATGATCTGAAAAATTGTAAAATTTTATGTGCCTCAAGGAAAAATTGAAAAAAACGATAGTCAAAATGACCGACTGTCAAAAACAGATCTGTATCTCCTAACCCCAAAAAGTAAATTTTGGTTTCTAATTAAGGGAAATTACCTGCTCTGTTTCACAATCAGAAAATAGTCACAAAAACAATCGCTTCTACTCGGAAATAATGAATGCAAACTCATTCACGGGGAAAAATTTTTTTAATTACAATGGCTAGAAGAGTTGAAATGTCCACCATATGATGACAATATATCTACGAGATATTACCATATGAAAATGAAATTTTACAAAAAAATAAATTAATATAGCGCTCGAATTATACAACTAAAGGTAAATTTACATGTTTAAGATTTTGTCTTGTTTACAATAATTTTTTGGTGTAGTTCTGAACAGCTCTCCTAGTTTTACCCTTTGCTGATAATATCGCACTAAAAGAGAACACTAGTTGATACTTCCAGGGGGGGCTCCCAGATCCAGGTAACTCTGCTACTAGACGCTTCAAAAATAATATGTGTAACGCCTACACTAATAATTGCTAGGAAATTTTGTTTTCAAGCACTTTTTTATTTTATATAAGTAAAATTTAATAATTTAAAATTCTAAACTTATTGCCAAGGAAAAAGCTGATCCTTTTGGTCCTGATTATCGATGTCGAGATAGCAGCTTCCTGTTTGACAGTTAACTCCTAAAGCTTATTTTAATGATATTTTACATTTACTGTTTCAGGTCTTTAAAGTTCATTACGGTCATTATATTATAAAGTACAATGCGTGTACTGCGACATTCCCTTTTTAAAGAGGTGCGCACAGAAGTTAAATAACTTGTCCAAGGTCACCCAACAAGTCGGCGACAAAGTTGGGAGTAGGACTAAAACCTCAGCTCCTAGACTGCTAAAGACTCACAATTTCTCAATTCCAAAAGAGAAAAAAACAAAGTCGAGCGATTTTCTTTCAGGATCTTGTAACAGCGTACCTCAAAGACAGTGGCACACTTACAAACAGGAATGAAAAAGATTCACCTTGAACAAATGAGACAACTTGCTACATTTAGATACCACTGTCATTTCCTACTGTTTTGAACCAAGCAAAAACGTACTGTTCTGGATATACTAAATCTTAGAGAATGTTCACTCCTCGCTATGTACGATTTATTTTCACACTAACCAAACAGTTATAAATTAATCTGGTACCACCTTTTCTCACGCCTCGGTGCTGTGGGGGCATTAATTTCTTCCTCCTTCCAAGAGTCAAGTCAAAGACCACATCTCTCAAAAGCAGAGCTCAGTGACAACAAAGTTACGTTGCCAATGAAAGGAAAGCTCTAATAAGTTGCTTCTTTTAAAGAGAGAATTTTTAAAGACGATTACACACTTCACAGAATTACTGGTAAGTCGCCCGCCAAGAATAGTTCTTGTAAAGTAGCTTTTAAGGCACAGCCCTCCCTGTTTGGGACACAGTCTGACTCGTCGGACAGGGCTGATCTGGGCACGCTCACACAGAAGCCTTACGAAGCAGCTTAGTTCCCTGAAAACAACATTTCGACCTCGCAACCGTAACAATCAGCCTTTCCATACTATCAGGGACAAGACGACCCTCTTTAACGACCTCTCCCGAGGAGGTTCCGCCGGCGGAGGCAGTGACAGCGGCCCTCCCTCCGGCGTATTTGTAAACAGAAAGCGCTAACACGAGAAGGAGCGGCTCCCAGGAAGTGTCAGTGCGGCAGCAGGCGGAGGAGCCCTTCGTGCCGAGCAGCTCCTTCTGACCTCGTCTCTAGTCCCCCGCTGCCCGGCCCGGGGCCCGCCTTCCCGACCTTCCCGAACCGCCCGTTCTCTAACCCAGAGCGAGACTCCCAACCCTGCCGGGAGGCGAGGCATCTCTTCCGGGGACTCGCAGGCCCGCTCCCTGGCCGTGACAGAGCCTGACAGATCCTGCCAAAGGGGAGGCAGCCGGCCCCTTCTGGGGCCTCCCAGACGGAACCCCGCACCCCACGGTCCCTTTCCACGGCCCCCACCCCCTCGAAACGCCACCGCCACCGCCCTGCTCACTCCTGAATCCCCCTTCCTCAGGAGCACCCCGGTGGAGTTACCGGCCCACTCAAAAGTAAGAGCGACGGCCACCCCTATCTGTCACCCTGGCCCCCGCTGTCACCGCCCTGCTCCCGGCCTTCGCCCACGGCGCTGGCGGGCCCCGGCGACGCCCGGGTCGGTACCTTGCGGACCCCCTTGTAGATATAGAAGTAGAGCTCCCGGCCCACATTGAAGCAGAGGCGGTCGCCGTTGCCAGACTGGTCGTTGAGGTTTACGAAGGAGACGCGGACAGGGTTGGATCCCTGCGAGTTGAAGGGCACCCGGTTGGGCCGGCTGTACTCCGAGTGCGGCAGCAGCTTGTACAGACCTTCCCGGGTGGTGAACTGGGTCTTAATCTCGTTCATCTCCTTCCCTCCTCCCTCCGTCGCCATCTTGGAAAGCAGCGTTCATCCTGCCCGAAGTGCCCGGATCACGCCCTCCGCGCAGGCGCCGTCGCGGGCGCCGCGCTCCCCCGCCGCGTCCTCTGGCCCCGCCCCCCCGCGGGCCGCCCCGCGGAGGCCGGCCGAGGGGGAGGGGCGGGCTTGCGCGGCCCGACTGCGCAGGCGCGCTCACCTGGCACGCTCCGGGCCGCGGGGCGCCCCAGGCTCCTCCCCTGGGCGCGGCTCGGGGCGGCCCCGCCGGGGCGCAGGTGAGGCCCGCCCCGCCCGCGTGCGGCCCGCGGTGCACTCCCCCCGCCGCCCCCGCCGGGGCAGAGCCGTGAGGGTCGGCCGCGCGGTGGCTTCGGAGCCGCGTCCGCCTGCGGCCCTGCCCTGAGGCGCCCCGGACCCGGCGGGCGGAGGGAGAGAGCCGCCTCGGAGCCGGCGCGCGCGGCCCCGGCCGTCCTGCCTCCGCGAGGGGCCGGGCCTCTCCCCTGGGACTCCCCTCCGCCGTCCCGCGCCTCCGTCGGGAGCCCGGCTCGGCACCGCCCGGAGTCGGTTTCCGAGAAGGTACCGAAGGACCCTGGTTTTCCGCTTCGCCGTTTTTTTAGGCGGGGTGGAGGGAGCGGAGTCTCTGTTTGCAAGTCCCGTATCTGAACACCCATCACAGTGAGCGCTGGCCAATTTCAGGGAAGGTGGGTTGTGGTGTCACTGCTGTTGAAGGTTGTCTTCGCCGAGTGTTGCGGGGAAAGCGGGGAGGAGAGGCGACTGGCTTTTGGAACCAGAGACCGAGTCTAAGCGGGATTCCCTTCTCTTGCTCAAGCGTTTAATAAGAGCCCGTAAAAAAAAAAAAAAAATAGAGACCACTGATTTACAGAAAAGACTCGAGTGAAATCTGCGAAATTGTTTACTGTGCTATGTCTAGATATGTAAGGACGGGCACATGGGTTGACGATTAAACAATTACCGTTTTTATGCCTGGGTTGCTTGGCACGTTACACTGGAATGAGAAAGCTTTTCAAATGACAGAAACGTTCTGATAGAATTTGGGGCTGGGGGGAGCCAACATTTGTTACACCAAGAATGAGCGGTTCCTTTAAGTTCAGATCACAGCTGGAGGGTCACAAAAGGAGTGGAAGGAGGTTAAGTCCTAAAGTAAGAGGAGTCTAAATCATAGACATCTTAGTTGTTACAAAGCAAGTCGACGCCGGCAGAAGCACTGCGGATGACGTAATAATGCGTTTGACACTAACGCCCTGTAACCGTTGTACGTGTTGGCAGAAAAGCGCTAGAGTCAAACGCTACTTAATAGATCCCTAAATATTTAAAATTTTTGTTATTATTGTTTTGATGTTATCTGCGTTTACCTAAAAGTTAAATAGATATCAGAAGTCTTTTTAAATACCAGGATGTCTTCTGGGGTCACCATGGATTTATCCCAATTTTTCTATAACCGTGGTTTTTTACATTGAAAATATGTGTTCATAATGATCACCTTGAGGGATAGTGACATCCTGAATCATCTAAAAATAATTCAGCTGTGGTCCCTAGTTATCAAGGAGAAAAAAGCGTAATGATACGTGGAGGAAAAAAGTAACTCAGCAAGCAAATATTAAAACAAAAAAATGTATTAGCCCTCAATTAACCACAGCCCTCGATTACCCATAATACCTGTATTCCTCAAGCATTCTTTTAAGTTTTATTCTATATCAATTCAACGTATTTTATTGTGATCACAATAATAGGCTGTTCACTTTGCCCCATCCAAAGCCTTTGAATAATTTCTGTTCCTAATACTTTATATCTTGTAGTTTTTTTCCCTACACTCGAAGATTCAGTAGATAACACCTGAATTTATATAACTAACTAGGCCTGACCTGAAGTTCATTTCTGATTTTCAGTTTCAAACCAGGAATTTCTCATTGGATTTGTGCCTCAAATTCATCATCCTCTGAATCTTGTCAGTTCCCTTTCCTTTTCTTCAAATTCGAATCATTATATAATGGATTTATGAATAATTTCCTAAATTTCACTTTTCCTCAACTTTGCTTCTATAAACAACTTCCAAATTAGTTTTCATAATACTTTAGACATTATATTCTCTTGCCAAAAAACTTTTAAGCGACTTGCAATATCTGTAGTATTTAAGTCATACACCAAACAATTCTCACCCTGTTCGAAAGTATCGTATAAATCCTGCATTCTAGTCAAACTGTTCTGTTCTCACCCTTAGCTCTTTCTCTTGCTTGAAAAGAACCTTCTTCCCTCTGCTTTCCCTTCATAGCCTGTTCTTCAAGAACTAGTTTAAGTCCCAGCTTCACCAAGCCTTTCCCAAGCCCCGGGTGATAAAACCATATTTGAAACCAAGGATTCTCAATTTAGAATTCATAGCTGGCTTCAAGGAGTGTTTGAAATCCTTGTAATTGTATTCAAAATTTTATGCACATGTTCATTATCATCAGAGTCTATAGCTTTCATCAGGTTTTCAAATACGCATGACTACATTTCCCCCGAATTTAAAAATTACTCTCTCAACCTCTGGGGCACGTCTCCGAGCTTTCATCTGTTATGTGTAATATCCAAAAACATTACCTACTTTTGGTATTTGTCAGCATATGCTAATTGTCTTGTATTGATATTTATCCTTTAGTATGTACTTACTGCTTTCACCCAGATTATATGCGCACTCAAGGATGCGAGGGGCCTCGCTCAAATTCTTTGTATCCTGAAATATTTATCTGAGTGCCCACATGCGCCACTCTGTTCGAGCCTTTGGGATGCATCAGCAAACAAAAATCCCTCACTCATGGAGTTTATATTCTTGCAAGGAAAAGACAGAGGTTAAGCAACCAACACAAAGAAAACGGAATAGCGATTGTGCTAGACGAAGCAGAGCAAGATAAAAGGGGGATTGGGAGTGTGTTGGGTAGTTTGCAGTTTAAAATATGGTGGTCAAGATAAGCCTCACTGAGAAGGTGACATTTCAGCAAAGACTTGAAAAAGGTGCGGGAGTGGGCCGTGGGAAGGTCTGGAGAAAGAGCTGTGGCAGAGCCCCCAAGGCAAGAGTGTGCCAACATGTTCCAGAAACAGCACGTGGGCCAGTGCAGGGTTTAAGAATCCGTGTGTTTGCTGGTTTGATTGTAGACTAAGGGAAGCAAGCGTGGAAGGGGAGGCCACCTCGGAGGCTAACTGCAGTATTCCAGGCCAAAGGCAGTGGAGGCCTGGACTAGGGGCGGTAGCAGTTGAGACAGAGAGGTCAGAGAATCCTAGCTATGTCCTGAAGGTAAAGCCACTAACTAGGATTTCCCAGCGGATTAGATGTGACTTGTGGGAGAAACGGAGGAATCAGAAACGACTCCAAAGTAGACGAAAGCAACTGGAGGATGGAGCTACCGTTCGCTGAGATGAGAAGTCTAGGGAAGAGCAGCTTTTGAAAGGAAAACAGTTCCGTTTTGAACGTGTGGGCATGAGATGTCTGTTAGGCATTTGGAAGACATGGCCAGGAGGCAGTTGAATAATCAGATCTGGAGAGAAGTCTCAGCTGCCGATCTGTGTTTGGCCATCATTAGCTGATAGATGGTGTTCGAAGCCCAGATACCACCACCAAGGGGGTGAGTATGAAGTGGGATGGTCCAGGGGGTTGGGAAGAAATGCATACCATTTTTTTTTTTGAAATTTAACACCTGTGGAGTATTCTCTTTAGGTCAAATATATTGTTTTCAGAAACAGATTAATTCATTAAGATGCAAAAAAGCATGTTTGTTTGGTTTTTAAACTTTGAGGAGAACGAGTTTGCCACAGTGACCTACCAAAGAGAAATAAGCATAGATGGGTATCTTTAGGAACCACATTTGAAATCTTTACTGACTCACTTTGTGAAGTAACCAATGTCTCCGATTTATCTTGTTGGATGAGCTTACTCTATTATTACATTATGATTCAGTACTTCCTTGTGAGACCATTATGGGACCTGAAAACAAATTTGGAAAACATCCCGTCACATAGTGTCCTTAATGCAGCACTCCCACTTTCTGCCTCCGATCTGCAGAATGGTAAAGCTGACACATCATTAGGATTGCCAAATGACGACACGTTTTTAGATACAAGTTGATCTTGTACGAAGCTTATTCCTTCCTAAATAGTCCTTATTAAGTGGATGCAATACTTTATTTCACACATATCTTGAAATATGAGAGCTGCTTTAAGCTCTTTTAAGGTCTTCAGATACAGCGCATTTTGTGAATGCGTACTGTGTGTGCATTATGCCAAGTGCTTACACCCGCTTGCATTTCCATGTACCACCTTATGAAGTAGAAACCATTATCCCCATTTTACAAATGAGAAAACTAAGTGTAATGAAATGACTTGTTTAAGTCACTACCCTCAAGCTAGGTATTAGCAGAAACAAAATTTGAATTCAGATCTCGAAAGAGAAACATCTTGGAGTAAAATTTTTTAAATACTTGTTTTTAAACTGTACATTACTAAAAGGGGAAGGATAGCAATTCAAGTGAAACAAATGTATTTTTTAAAATTTAATTTAAAAAGCCTCAAAACTAGAAGAGACAACCCATAGAATGGGAGAAAATATTTGTAAATCATACATCTGATAAGGTACTTGCATATAGAATATAGAAAGAACTCCTACAACTCAAAAAACAACCTAAATTTAAAATGGGCAAAGACTCAGAATAGACATTTCTCCAAAGATATGCAAATGACCAATAAGCACATGAAAAGATGCTCAACATCACTATCTTCAGAGAAACGCCAATCGAAACCGTAATAAAATGCCACTTCCCTTCTACTAGTGGCTGTCATCAAAAAGACCGATAATAGCAAGTGGAGCATGCGGAGAAATTCAAACCCTCACGCTGCTAGCAGGTGTTAAACAGCGCGGCCGCTTTGGAAAGTAGTCTGGCATTCCTCCAACGTTTGAACAGGTACCATGTGACCAGCAGTCCCACTCCTAGGTATGTACCCAAGAGAACTGAAAACATGTCCACACAAAAGCTTATCCACGAATGGTCATAGCAGTATTAGTCATAATAGCCAAAAAGTAGCAACATACCACATGTCCATTACCTGATGAAAGGATAAACAGATGTGGTACGTCCATACAGTAGAACATTATTCAGCCGTAAAAATGAAGTACCGACACATGCTACAACGTGGATAAACCTTGAAAACATTATGCCAAATGAAAGAAGGCAGACACAGAAGGCCACATGTTGTATGCTTCCATTTATATGAAATGTCAGGAACAGGCAAGTCTGTAGAGAGAGAAAATAGGCTAGTGGTTGCCTAGAGATGGGAGGGGGAGGGGGAGGGGAAAGGAAGAAGGACTGCTAACGAGTACGGGGGATGACGAAATGTCCTAACACTGATTGTGTGAATAGTTGCACAGTTCTGAATATGCCGAAAACCACTGACATACACTTTAAACGGGTAAATCGTACGTGCTGTTAAATCAAAACTGGAACAAACTCTGTGTAGTGCCCAATATATCTCGTGAACAGCTACTTAATCATTGGGAATTGATACTAGGTGGTTTGGACATACCCGGTAAATGGAAGCGTTAGGTATTGTTTGGTCTAAGGGTGACATGAAGAAATTATTGAGACACTAAGGACTCCGAGAACCAGGCAGGCTGGAATCTGCCAGAGGCGTGAGCCCCGCTCCGTTTCCAAGTTCTACCTGCGTTTTTACCTCCCTCCGAAGCCGTACGCTCTTCTAGGATCGAAGGGAGTGGTCCGTCTGTTCCAAACGAATTTCCCCACCGTGCTCTCGTGGTCAGTCCCTCTAGGACACGGCTCTCCAGCCATGTTACCGGTTCTCCTGGGCAGGACCCCCCCCACACACACACTGTGCGGCCCCTCCCATGCCACATAAACGGAGCTGAGTGGGGACAGTGCGGCACAGAGGAAACCACGGGCAGTTCTGCCCCAGAGTTTGGCGGTGATGCTGCTGGTTGTCAGCAGAACTTCTCTCTTTCTCCAGTTACAAGCGAAACACCTCTACCTACTCCCCACGCCTCGGGTCCCAGCCTTAGAAGACGCACAGCTGCCTCCCACCCCGCGTATAAATACGAGTCCACATGTGCTGTCTTCATTGTCTTCGGACCTAGGGATAAGACAGGTGGGCTCCAAAACATAGTAATGAAGGAAAAAATAGAGAAGGAAGATGAGAGAATCAGTTGTCACAGGCTGTGACATCTGTCACTCACAGACACAGAACCAGTTGAATTATTAAAGTATTCTTAGAACTGGGCCCTAATTAAGACATCCCTTTTGTAGACAGAACTCGTGGTAGCTTTATTTTTCATGGTTAAGCTCCATTTCTCTGTTCAATGACAGCCCGTTCAAGGAGCCCAATCAATATTGTGGGTTTTATCTCTTTAGAGATTAGAGCGAGGACGTTCAAGCTTAATAGCCTCAATAACAATTTCTACCTTTTATCTGAGAGCCTTAAATGGGGAAGGGAGAGGAGATTGGAAAGAGCTGGTATGCAGTACGAAAAGAGAAGCAACGTGCTGCTCGCACACGATTCGAGGAGCAGCGCTCAGGTCCCCAGGAGGGCCTGGCCCACACTGAGGAGCCGGTAAAGCCGAGGGATTTCTAGCCATTGACGCCTGCAGTGTTTGGGGGCCTGTGCCAGGAAGTGACATGCACTTGGTTGTTTAAAAATCCGTTTAGGAGTTCCTATTTGGAGAAGTGAGTTTATGATCTTAAAAAGCTCTAGTCCAGGGCAGCGTAGGGCGTGTTCTCTGAAGATTATTGTAAAAGGAGAACGTGTCTGTTGCCACCCCAGTTAGGCTTGGCGTTTGCTGAGGGAGGAGCCATTCTTTCTACTCTTTGTAATTAGAAGAATCCCCTTTTAGATCGTGAAGCACACAGTAAATGCTTAACAAACACTGAACTGAATTTCTAGTTTTCTTCTTTTCCATCTCCCTCATATTTTTATCTTTTTTTCCCTTTCTCTTCCTGGTATTTCTGTTTTTTTTTTATTTCTCTTCCTGGTGTTTCCGTTCCTACGTGCTCCCTTGCCGAGCTGTAGTGCTTGTGGTTCCTCATACCTGTCACACCTGTACTTTCGCGCCTTTCCATGAGCTGGATTCCCGTTCCCTCTGCTCATCGGAGGGGATAGGATGCTGCCTCATCCTTTAAACCTTAACTAAGAAGCCACCTCTGCCAGGTATGCCCTTTACGCTGCCAGTTCATCCCTCAAGTTTCAACTTCAAGGCCGCTTTCTTTGGGAGGCCTTCCCTGACACCCCGAATTTAAGTGATCGCACGTTATGATTTTCTTAGCATTGTTAATTCCCTTTATGGTACATATCACAGTACTATATTCATTTAATGAATATATCCATATTCATTACGTATCCACGCATACTTGTATGTTTGCCTAAATAGCATCCGCTCCCCAAGTGGACTATAAGTTCTCTGAGAGCAGGGATCTTGTCTTTTTCGTTCAGCATTTTCTATCTGCACTGGGGCTGGACTTTCAGTAGGTGGTCAGTATACTTCTGCCAGATGACTGCCTCGCCTCCTTTAAGAAACAGTCTCCAGCTTTTAGCACTTTGCATTAATACTTAACTGCTATGGCATCGATCTCATTGCTGTCTCATCTCACTAGATTGTCAGCTCCACATGATCATAGGTCACAGACTTGAAAACGTGCTCATTCGTGCTTGCCTTTCTCCAACCTTCCCGCTGAGTTTAAACTCTGCCTTAGGGTCACGTTGCTGTGCTTTCGGATAGCTCTGCTTCCAGCTTTTTGGGGTTGTGAGGGCTCAGCCCCTTATTTTATGTATTTGGCTTTCAGGTAAATATTTAGCATGCCCATTGTCACTTCCTTAGTCCCCGCTCGGTCCAGTTCCCTCTCCCCAAAAAACAAAACACTGTCCTAATCTTTATTTAGTAAGATGGACTATTGAATTTGCTAGAGAGGTTTTAACAGCATAAGAGTTATCAACTGGATACTTATTGGGACCCTAGATCTGTTTATTGGAATAAGAAAAGATTATGAATTTGGTCATTGAACAATTTTTCTTTTTACCGTGTCTTTCATATAGAGCAGTTTTATAGTAATTGGTACTTAGTAACTTCAGTGGATCGAACATATACCCAAAAAAGAGCATTGGACTTAAGGTCAAAAGACATGACATGACTAGAGGACATACAAATGGCCAACAAATATATGAAAAGATGCTCAACATCACTAACTGTTAGGGAAATGCAAATCAAAACCACAGTGAGATACTATCTCACACCTGTTAGAATAGCTATAATCAACAGGACAAGTGATAACAAATGTTGGAGAGGATGCGAAGAAAAAAGAACCCTCATACACTGCTGGTGGGACTGCATATCGGTACAGTCACTATGGAAAACAGTATGGAGGTTCCTCGAAATATTAAGAATTGATCTACCATATGATCCAGTAATCTCTCTACTGGGTATTTACCCCAAAGACTTGAAAACCCATATCCGAAAAGATATCTGCACACAGATGTTCATAGCAGCATTATTCACAGTGGCCAGGACATGGAAGCAACCAAAGTGTCCTACAACAGATGATTGGCTAAAGAAGCTGTGGTACATACATACAATAGAATATTACTCAGCCGTAAGAAGAGATGAAATACTGCCATTTGCGATAACATGGATGGACCTCGAGATAATCATGCTAAGCAAAAAAGGCCAGACAGAAAAAGTTGAAAATCACATATCACTTACACGTGGGATATAAACCTAAAAGCAACAAATGAACAGGACAAACAAACAGAGACTCATGGACATGGAATATAGACTAGTGGTTGCCAGAGGGTAGAGGTGGGGAGGAAGGGGGAGGTAGATGGGGTAAAGAGGGTCAAATATAGGGGGATAGGGAGGAGGGTGAAGTGGGTAAAGGGGATCAAATATATGGTAGCTGTAGGAAACAGGACTTCAGTAAAGAATAGAATATATAGATGTCAAATTATAATGTACACCTGAAAATTATATAATTAACCAATGTTACCCCACTAAACTTAAAAAAAAAAAAGACATGACATGAGTTCTGTTCATGATCCCATTACTTAATGTATTGAAAGTGCTAGCCAGTGCAGTAAATGAAAGTTCAAAGTGAAATTATTATTTAGGACTACATGTTGGAAAACATTTAAGAGGGTCAACTGAAAAGCTCTTAAGAAACAATAAGATAGCATAATAGGGTACCAGGTTATAAAATTAATATTCAAACATCAGTAACTTTCTCATGTCAGAATAATAACTAATTTAAACATAGCAAAAGAAAATACCAGACTCGCAATAACAAAATAAGATACGGGAATAAACTCAAGGTTGCCTGTACCCATCAGGGAAGTGGGGGCCTTTGCTGGACTGGTGTGAATGGTGCCCCCTGTGTCTCTGAATATACCTAGACAGTTTTCAGAAACTATTTGAAGAGTGTCGTAAAACTGTGAAGAAACTAAAGTAATTAAATGAAGACAACATTGTAAAAACGCCGGTTCCTTCTGAAGTAATGTATGAACTGAATACAATCCAAATCTAAATCAACAGAATTTTCTTAGAACTTGTCAAAATAAGTGAGATAAGTCAGACAGAGAAAGATAAATACTGTATGGTATCTCTTAATATGTGGGATTTTAAAGAACTCAAAACTCAGAGCAGGTGGGAGTCAGCAGGGGCTGGGGGTGGAGCAGTAGGGTTATTGCAACTAGTAAGTAAGTCCTGGAGATCTAATACACAGTACGAGGATTATAGACAACAAAACTGCATTATAAACATTAAACTCGCTAAGAGAATAAATTTTAATTGTTCCTACCACTAGAAAAAATGATAATTATGTGACGTGACAGATGTTAGTTACTGCTACAATGGCACTCATGTTACAATATAATCGTATCTCTCCCCCAAAAAAGAACTTGTTAAAATTATTCTAACATGCAGAAGGTCCTGGGTTCACGCCCCAGTGGAGCCACAGTCCATGGTCTACAGCCATGCCACCCTGAACAAGCCCGACGTCTGATCTCAGAAGCTAAGCAGGATTGGGCCTGGTTACTACTTGGATGGGAGACCACCTAGGAAGACCAGGTGCTGCAGGCATAAATAATAATAAAAAAATAAAAAATAAAATTATTCTAAATTTAATTTGGAAGCATAAATAAGAATCACTGTGGAAAATTCCGAAAAACAAAAATAATGTTGGAGGGAAGAGGACCTTTCAAATATTGATATGTTATAAAACATCTTTAAAATATCAATGGAATAAAAAAAGTGATGGAATATGATAGAGTACAGAATTAGACTCCAGTAAAAATCGACATTTGATAAAGATGGTGGGGTTAATTTAATAAACTAGCCATTTACAATAAAATAAATATTGATTCCTGTTTCCCTCCTTATTCCAAAATAAACTCCAGATAGATCGAAGACTTAAATATAAAATGAACCGTAAGAGTCCAAAAAGAAACTATTTGAATAAATATATTTGTAATCTTGAAATGGGGAAGGCTTTTCTAAACATAGCCCCAAACTCAAGCCGTAGGATATTTTTATTCTTTATCTTGCATGGCACAAAACACCATTTAAGAAGACAACAAACTTGGAAAAATATTTATAACACATATGGCAAGGGAATAACATCCCTAAAAATAAAAATGCTTCTCTAAATCAATTAGAAAGGAAAAATAACCCAGTAGGAAAAAACAGGGAAAGGACACAAGCAAGCAATTCATGAAAGGTGTATTTATCAAACTTTTTGTTTATGACTTCTAAGTTTGTTGTTAAACCTGGAAAGAACTTACCCACTCCAAGATGCTCAACTTTTCTAATGATGAATGAAATACAAATTAAAACGAACAAGTTTTACTATCACTTTGAAAAATACCAATTATCAATATAAAATTGATAATAGTGTTGCCACAGATTTTTGTGTTGTCAAAAATATTAAGAAACAGGCACTTTTTATTCTCTATTGATAGGAATATGAATTATTATTTGGAGGGCAACTTGATAATCACTGTCAAAATATTTATCGTAGTTATGCGATTTGACTGAACAACTGCAATCCTGGAACCTGCTCTCACAAAGGTCCAAAGTTTACGTGTATAAGGATTTTCACAGAAGCATTGTCCTTAGTAGTGATATATCAGAAATTACCTAAATACATATCAACATGGAATTAGGTAAGTTATGGAAATTCCATACACTGCGTCTGTTAAAAAGTAAATCCATAGGTACTGACATGGAAAGATGCCCAAAATCTATTAAAGAAAAAACAATGAGTTGCTAATGAATATATATCATATGATCTCATTTCTGAAAAGGTAAAAACACACAGGTTTTTTAAGCCCTGCGTCTGAGAACCGACTTCATTTCTTATTCACTTTGGAGAGTAACCTCTCAGAACCTATTTTCTTGTTCGTAAAGTATTACATACCTCTTATGTATGTGAAAAGGCTCAGAAGACAAAATGCATATAAAAGCTCTTTGTAAATGGAAATATACTATATAAATATATAGTAGTCAAAACTCTTTAATCATCCATATTCTAATAAAACCGATAGACCTATAATTATTATTTTTGAACTTGATAATGTAATGCTTATTTTTTTGGTCTGTATAAGCAATTCTTAAATTTTTAGTGGGTAATAGACCCCTTTGAAAACCCCATGAGCGCTTCAAACCCCATTCCCCAACCCAAATACATACACATACCAAGTTTTACATATAACCTTAAGGGTTTCATAGACACTTCCTCAAAACACAGAAATGCCCTGGGTTCCTGCTGTAAACTCTGGTCTTCAAGATGCATAAAGATGAGGAAAACATTGCGATGCTGTTATGGATTGACTTGTGTTCCCCCAAAAGGTATGTTAAAGTTCTAACCCCGGTACCTATGAATGTGGCCTCGATTGGAAATACGGCCTTTGCAAATGTACTCAAATTCAGATGACATCGTTAGGGTGAGCCCTAATCCAACATGACTGATGTGATAAGAAGAGATACACAGAGTCATGAGGTGAGGGCACCATGTGACTTAGGGACAGCAACTGAAGTGCTGCAGCTGCAAGCGAGAAACGCCCAGGATTGCCAGCCACCACCAGAAGCCAGGAAGAGGCAAGGAAGGGGTCTCCAATCCCCGGGCTGTGGACAGGTACCTGTCCGTGGCCTGTTAGGAACTAGGCCACACAGCAGGAGGTGAGCGGCGGGCGAGCGAGCGAAGCTTCATCTGTTAGCAGCGGCTCCCCAGCGCCGGCATCACTGCCTCAGCTCCGCCTCAGATCTTCAGGCATCAGATTCTCATAGGAGCGCCGGGCCCGGATGCCACAAAGGTTGGAGACTGCTGCTCTACAAAATTAAGAGAGGACATGGTCTTGCCCAAGTACCTTGATTTTAGACTTGTAGCTTCCAGAACTACGAGACAATAAATGACTATTGTTTAAGTCACCTAATTTGTGCAAGTTTGTTACAGCAGCCCTAAGAAACTAATGCAGATGCTATAGGTAATCAGGTGAATCTCAGATGTGGAAAAGATGCAGATTGGAAAAAGCGAAATTATCATCACTTGCAAATTATACTATTTCCTTGAGAAATGCAAGAGAATGAATGGAAAAAAACTATTATAAAAAATAAGAGAATTCAGTAAGAAAGCTGGGTGCAAAATTACAGATGTCAATATGTTTTATACGTACAAGCCACAACTTGTTAGACATATGGAAGGCTCCATTTACAATAGCTATGAATAAGATAAAATACCCAAGAATATACTTCATAAGAACTCCAAGATCTTTATGCAAAACTTTTAAAATGCTACAGAAGGACTCAGAAGAGCAGCTAAACAAGTGGCAAGGCACACCATGTTCTTGAAAGACTCGGCATCAGAAAGGTATTAGTTCTTCCTGAATTAATCTGTAAATTTAATGTGGTTCCATTGAATTCCAAATGATGTTTGGAAATTAGACAAGATGATTTCAGAGTTCAAGTGGAAAATCAAACAAGAAGAGACATGAAATTCTAAAAAGAAAAATAAATGGAGAATCACCTCTATCAACTATTGAAAGATATGACAAAATTAAAAATAGTGTAGAGCAGGCACATGAGTAGACAGATCAACAACAGAACAAGAATTCCAGAAATAAACCCAAATAAACTTTTAAGAATTTCATAAGTGACTTTTTAAAAAAGATTTAAAATCTGTAAGTAAAAGATGAACGTTCAATAAATAGGATGAAGACAACTGGGTAGCCATCTGGGGGAAAATTCCAAATGGATGAAAGATTGAAATATAAAAATCAAAAAATAATCGAAGCAGTGAGGAGACATTTTTAATGATGTCAGTGTAGAAGGTCTCAATATAACACAAGACTCAGGAGCCACATTTCAAAATTTCCTCCTCTCAATACTCGAGACGCTGTAGTCCCTACTACTATGATGGCATTTTGGTCCCTCCCCAGCCTGGGAAGGGGCCTTGCAGGGACCTCTCCCTCCAGAACGAAACAAAACAAAAATAGACAAGGAAACGTATGTTTCAGCACGGGCAATTCTACTCCCCGTTTCTAACCCCCTCAGACTCAGATGTGGCAGGACTCAGGCTGGGCCCACAGGCCCGCTGACTGGGAAGACACCCAGGGAAGGGCGGGCACAGTGGATGCTGGGGTCACCCCCTTTGCTCTCCCTCCCATGGGATGGGGGCACTGACCCTGCCGTCAGGCCATGCGACGCATGCAACACTGGAAGCTCCCTTCTCTGCTGTCCCTCTCCAGCCTTTATGTAAATTCTCTGAATCATCTTTGCGTGGAAAATAAGTGTTTGCTTTGTTGAAAAAAAAAGGTTTTCTTTTTCGGATAGACCACTATAAGCAAAATCAAACAAACCGGAAAAAGTAAAGAGCTGCTAGAAATCAATCAAAAGAAAAACTAACAATCCAATGGACAAATAATGGAGCAAACACTTAAGAGGAAATAAATAGAAACATGTCTCTCAACCATGAGAAGATTCTCAGTCTCAAGTTTAAGGAAAAATGTTAATTAAAATAGCATAGATAAAATATTTGTCACCTTTTTTCAAAGTCAGAGAATTCGATAACTGTTTCAAGGTATGAGGAAAAAGGTAATCTCATGTATTGCTGCTGCCGGTATAAATTCATACAAATTCAATAGAGAACAATTTGGCAATATCTAATACGAATCTACAATGTACGTTTCGATCCAGCAATCCCACTTGGAGTTTACCCACTGTACATCCTTGGAAATCTAGATTCCCCATCCTAGCAGAAGTCTGAAAGCTTATTCTCGGGAAAAGGCAAAACAAAGAGTTTCTGTACAGGGGATATGAAACCAAACTAAGATCACAAGTGGTATCTTGAAAATGGGGATTAAGTGAGCACGTGATCACGCAGTGCCGGGATCCCCATTCTTTCCTCCCCACTAGGCTCCCAGAACACTGACAACCAAACCTTCACTCTCCATGCAGAAATTTGAGAAAATTCTCTTCTGGAGAATCCGACGGTTCACGAGATAAAAGCGTAAGAGTTTCCTTGACAAATGGCCCACATGTATCAGGCTACAGCGAGCCCTTAGGTCCAAAAGTCCTGAAAACCGTGTTCTCAGGTCTTCCAAACAGCTCATTAGTCCCCAGCTCTTAATTATAAGCAGACAAGCAAGGATTATCCTTGCACCCGAGAAAAGCCTCAAAATGTGAGTTTTAGAGATCAAAATAAATAAATAAATAAATAAAAACGAACGGAAAAAAGCAACGTTGGAGAAAAGAGGCTATGCCAGAAACTGAAAATTTTAAAACAAAAGCCCAGATAAGGTACTGCATCCGTGACACAAAAACAGGATGACATTTTTGGAAGAAACTTCAAAAAATAAAGGCCTCTTGGGTATTAAACACATGATGGCAGAAATAAAGACACTAGGAGGGTTGGAAGAGAAAATCGTGACGGTCTCCAGAAAGAGAAACAAGACAAAGTGGGATCATAGTCGAATAAGAGAGAAGGAAGGGCCACCCCAAAAGCCAACATCCAAACATAGAAGGAGGACACCATCTACAGAGTATTCGAGAAAAGTGCCCAGAACAAAAGGACATGAGTTCACGGAGGAAATAAGCCCACCAGGTACCCAGCAAAATAGGTAAAAACAAACCCATACGAGGCACAGCATCGTGCCACTTTAGAACGCTTGGGGTAAAGACAAGGTCCTACAAGCTTAGAGAGAGAGGAGGTCCCACGGAGGAGCGGAGACCAGCATGGCTTCGGACTGCCCCGCCGCTCTCCGCAAAGCCAGAGCTCAAGCTGGAACTGAGCTCCGTGACTTCGTCTCTGCATATCGTAGTCTGTCATGCGCTGACGTGTTAGAGGCAGTGCCAGGCCTGCATTAAGTTCTCAATAAAAATTCATTAAAGGAAAGAGAACAATGCTTTCAAAACTCCGAGAAAACATATCTTCTAGCCTGTGTCTTCCAACCCATGCAAAATATCAGTCAAGTATCGGGGTAAAAGAGACATTTTGGGATACATAAGGTCTCAGACAGTGTACCTTCCAGGTAGCCTTTCTCTGGGAGCTACGAGAGTTGATGTTCCACCGAAACGAGAGAGCGACCAAGGCTGGCAGTACAGGAAGCGGGGCAGCTAATGCTGGCAGAGACGGAACCCCAGGGGAGGCGGCGAGAGGCCCCAGGGTCATAGCTCTGTATCAGCCGTGCGGGGCAGCCCACTGCCCTGGTTGCTCTGGCCCACATTCCCACGGTACTTGGTTTTCCTGGACCACCTGCTCACACGTTTCCTGGCCTCTCAGCATCCTCTGCCACCTGCGTTAACGGGGAGCATTCAGACATGTTCTGCTCTGACCTGCTCCTGAGGGCAGGAGGTACAGCGAGGTGAGCTAAGAAAACACAGCAAATCCCACTCATCTTGACACCATGCCTGCGAGGCGTGCTGAGCCTGACCCCGCTGCAGTCCAGCCAAATGCTCCGGCTGCGAGGACCCCTGTGTTTCCCAGCACACTTTCATTACCCTGCTGTGTGGGAGTCACCCCAGGTTTGGTGACTCACCGAGAGGACTCACAGAACTCAGCATGTACTTGTACTCAAGGCTTTGCTTTATTACGAAAGGACACACAGCAAAATCAGGAGAGGAAAAAGCTGACGGGCAGAGTCTGGAGGACACCAGGTGTGGGCCTGTCTGCGTGGAGCCCCACAGGACATGATAATTCCTCCAGCGTCAGATGTGTGACAGCACGTGTGATGTGTGTCAACCAAGGAAGCCCATTAGAGACAGCGCCCAGGGCTTCTGCGGTCAGGAGGCCGGTCAAGAAGGCACCCTCTGCCTGGCACAACTTCCAGAGTCCCAGAAGCAAGGCAGGTTTTCAGCATACACCATAGTGTTTGAACAGTTTATGCACAAAGGGCCACTCATCATTCAGGGAACGGGCGCTTCGGGGGGTGGGGGCGGGCGGGCAGGGAGTCCTCCCGAAACCCAGGTTCCCAGACACCAGCCAAGGCCAGCCCTGCAGGCAGACCGTTCTGAGGTCCAGTCTGGGGCCTGCTGTGTGAACTTTTCCTGCACAGCTGCTCACTGGCCTTGCCCAGGTGGGGCGCATGCAAAGGGGGGCACCTAAGCCAGGCTGCGGCGCAGAACCTCTGCTGTGGTTTGTGTCGTCCTGAACCCTTCGGACAGTGGTTGTGGCGCCCTTTGCTTACGCAGCTGGTGCGTGCTGGCCATGTGGCGTGTGTTTGTTGTGTTTACTGAAAGATGTCGTTGACAGGAACACACCAAGGTGGCAAAACCACGGAGGAAAGCGAGGGAATGTGCGGTGGGCTCTGTCCACTAGAACCCGTCCCCCTTCCCCGCGGCGACGGTCGCACCTGGGCGTGTGGCTGTGCAGTTGGACTGTGCGTCTCGCCCTCCCCTGAGTGTGTGTGTGGCCATGTGACGAGGGCCTGGCTTGTGGAGCCTCTGGAGAAGCGACGGCTGCTTCTGGGTCTGGGTCTGGGTCTAAAGCTTTAGGGTGCCCTTCCCATTCCCGCTGGCTTGCACCAAGAGTGCCAGTGACACAGCTCAGCCACACAGAAGGTGAAATGCCGTAGTGACGGCGGAAAACGAAGATGCGAGGCATCAGGCGTCCGGAGTGAGCGCGCAGAGCAGGAGCTGCCCCGGCGGCCTGGACTGTCCACGTGGGACCAGCACGCGAGAGGAAACGCTCATTTCTAAACGCCACGGTGAATATTTCTGTTGCTGCACTTCATGCCTCCTGCCCCCGCAGCTCATCCAGAATGACAACAAACGACAGGGCGGTAGCTGCCTAGGAGAGGCACACAGAGGCTTCTGAGGTCTGGTAATGTTCTGTGCCTTGACCTGAGTGATAGGTACACTGGGTTTAAGTCCTGTTCCTTTAATCATACGTACATATTTCACACACACTCGTGTGTGTGTATAAATATGTATGAATTGTTACGCAATTTTAAAAAGAAAGTTGAAACTAGAGTAATAGTGAAATACCATTTGACCCCTGCCGTGTTGGCAAACATTAAATAGTTAGCCGATATCCAGCACCGGATAGTGTGTGGCAAAACTAGCATCTTCATAAATTTTGAGAGGAATTTGGGGGTAAATTGATGTAAACTTTTTGGAGTATAGTTTTACATTATCTATGAAAAAGTTAAATGCACAGAGCAAATCAAGAAAAAGACCACACAGTTTTTTAAATAGGCAGAAGATGTGAACAGACACTTCACAAAAGATAACATTCAAACAACCGATAACCGTATGAGAAGGCGTTCAAGTCATCGCCCTTCGGGGAAATGCAGAGTAAAAGCGCAGTAACGCCCACTCCCGCTACCGCGGCGCACGTTCTAAGGGCCGGAAAACCCAAGGGCTGGCGGGGAAACGGAGCAACTGGAAGTGGAAATTGGTGCTAGTTTGGAAAACGGCCCTGCGGTAGGTAACGAAGCACGCACGAGCGAAAACACGCGGACCCTGTGGCTTTGCGGTTCCACTCCGGCGCCCATACCTAACGGAACGCATACCGTGTCCATAAAAGAACCTATACAAAAGTGTTCTTAATAGCTTTATGTGTAATAGCCCCAAACTGGAAATACCCCAAATGTCTGCCAGCGACAGAATGGTCAGACAGACTCGGTGTGTTCGCGAGTCTCTGGACATAGTCCGTGACAATGGGAAACAGCGACACTGCAGACTGATGTCGCGTGAACGCGGCCAGACGGGACCGCATATCGCACAATTCCGTTTATGTGAAGTTCCAGAAGAGACAAGCCTGACCAGTGGCACGGGACTCGTGGTTCTCTTTGAGGGAGATTGTGGCTGAGCGGGCCCCAGGGAGCCTCGCGGGGTGCTGGAGTTCCCGCGTTCTGATCTGGGTGTGCGTGTGTAGAACCTCATCCAGCTCTACTCTTAGGACTTTCATACTTCACGCGAGTTACACCTCAATAAAAACGCGAAAAGAAATCCAGCTGTCTAATAGAAATTCAAATAAGTGGAATGTAAGGCCCATAGTCCTACTAAGGCAGGACTAGACAAGTGTGGCCATTGTCCCCACAGCCACTTAACCTGGCACTGAAGGCATTAGCCAACCAGGGAAGAAGTTAGATGTACGAAATTAGGAAGAGGAAGGAAAACTCTTCCTGTCTGTTGACGATCTAATCACCTACTTAGAAAACCCAAGAATCAACTAAAACAACTGCTCGTAAGAGAATTTAGTGACGTGATAAGGTTATGTGCAGAAATCAGAAGGCTCTATGCACAAGTGCACGAGTAGCGTCACAGCGACCACCCTCACACGTGTCCTTTTACACACCCGTGAAAGCGTTTCCCTTGGATACGTGCTCGGGAGCAGATGGCTGGGTCCGAGGGTCCCCGTGTTCTTCCTTTGACTGGAACTACCAGATGGCTCCTCAGAACAGCTGCAGCAGCGGACGCACCCGCGAGCATCCTCGCCAGTATTTGCCATGTCCCCTTGAGGATGCGCTTCTGCAAAACAGAGGGCAAACCAAGAAAGAGGAAGACGTGGGGCCTAGGAAACAGGGTTCTCAGAGAGGGAAGCGGGGAAAAGAATCCCAGGCGGAAGCGGAAGGGTGCGAGGCCGCGGGAGGCGGCGTTCCCGGAAGTTCCTGGGTGATCCGTCGGAGGGTTTCGAAAATACCGTTTGGTATTTGAAGGATCTGATGGAGACCTCAGGAAAAAAAAATTTTATAAAACAAAAGCAATGCAAATGTAAATGCAAGATAATTACTAACAGAATAACTAAAAGTTGTCAAAAGCGGGGCATGCAGTGGTTCACCTCTGGGCCCGGCATCAAGCAGTGCTCGCTTACCCTTAATACTGGAAGTGCTAGTTATTAAGTTAACCAAGATTTATCGTAAACTCTAACAAGAGGATAGGGAAGCAGGAGTGGTGTCGTTGGTGGCAAAGTAGCTAAATCTTCATCAGACAGGAAGTCTGTAGTCTACTGGAAATTTTTGAAAAGCTGTCTAGGCCTGTTATTCGGAAACTGCCAAGAGTTGGAAGTGGATGCTGTGTGCAGCGGGCGGGGGGCTAGCGCATGGGGAGGGGACTGCCGCTTTTTAGAACAATTTTGTTTTAAATGCTTTATATATTACTTTGGAAATTACTTTAAAAATAATTTTAAAGTAACTTTCCCAGTCCTTCGCATCTCCATAAATGACAGTACCACCACCCACATAATCGCTCAGGTCAAAATTGCCAAGTTTAAACATATGATTGCTCGTCGTAACAGGCCGCAGTGAAAGATTATGGCATTTATTGAAGTCAGCAGCTCCATCGGCGGAGGCTGCTGCTGGCCTTCGCGACATTCTCCTGAACGTACAGACTTTCTCTTCCCCGACTCGTCTGCCACTGCTGTGTTTCCTGTCTGGGACTATCTCGATCCTCATGATCTTCTTTATCTCTATGGTTTTAGTTTCATTATCTATCTTTCTTGGCTGTCATGATCTTTTCCTTATCTTCATGATTTTGACCATGAGAATTTTTAGGGTATTGTGATATAATGATAATTTTTAATGTTTTTTGTTTGCATCTCTTTTTTAAATTTTTATTTTTTAAATTTGAATTAGTTTCAAGTATACAGTGCATTGGTTAGACATCTATGTAGTTCGTGAAACGAACCCCCAGTTGCTTCCTCCCCCTCCCGACCCTCCACCTAGCCAACATATTAATGCTAACTGCATTCCCTGTGAGGCTCTCCATCCCCGTGACCATCCATCAGCTACTAATTCGTACTTCTTTAACCCTTCACCCCATTCTCTCAGCCCCCCAAGCCTCCTTCCCTCTGTCCATCACCAAATTGTACACTATATTTGTGAGTCTGTTTTTGATGAGTTTGTTCTTTTCATTCCTTAGATTCCGCATGTAAGTGAAATCATACAGTGTTTATCTGTCTGACTTAAATACCTTCTAGGTCCATCCAAGCAATATCTTTTTCCATCCCCTTCCTTTTCATATGTAGGGGTCATGTTTTCTCATCCTTTCAGCCACTCTATCTTTTTGTTAGAGAATTTAATTCTTTTCCATTTAAGGTACTTATTGATAGTTGTTACCATTCTTTATTCCTGTTTTTGATACATGTTTTTTCTTCTTAAAGAAGTCCCTCTATTTCCTGTAATACTGGCTTAGTGGTGAAAAATTCTTTTAGCTTATTTTTGTCTACGAAGCTCTTTATCTGTCTTTCAATTCTAAATGATAGCTTTGCTGGATAAATTATTCTTGGTTTTATATCCTGGATCTTCATCCTGTCGAATATTTTTTGCCAAGCCCTTCTGTCCTGCATAGTTTCTTTTGAGAAATCAGCTGTCAGTTTTATGGGTAGTCCCTTATACGTAATTATTTATTTTTCTCTTGCTGCTTTTAATATTCTTTCTTTGAATTTAATTGTTGGCATTTTACTTATGATGTGTCTTGGTGTGGGCCTCTTTGGATCCCTGATATTTGGAATTTTCTGAGCTTCCTGGGGTTTTATGTGCATTTCCTTTACCAGGTTAGGGAGGTTTTCCATCATTAATTCTTCAAACAGCTGTTCAACATCTTGATTTTCTTCTGTTACGCCGATCAGACGAATATTTGGAGCCTTAATAGTGTCCCATATTCTCCTTAAATTATTTTTATAGTCTCAGTATCTTTTTTCTTGCCATTCTGATTGTGTGTCCTTGGCTTTCCCATCCTCTAGATAGGGCATTTGATCCTCTTTATTCACTTTGTTTATTCCATTTAATATACTTCTCATCTCAGATAATGTGTTCTCCATTTCAGACGGGTTCCCTTTTATAATTTCCATTTATATATTATAATTTCCTCTTTTATCTCTTTGTTGGAGTTCTCTACACTTCCCAAAAGTTCATTGAGCATCTTTATAACTAGTGTTTTGAACTCTGCATCTGTTAGATTACTTGACTCCATTATTTCTGGATCTCTGTTCCGTTCTGTCATATGGTTTCTGCATCTTTGTCTTCCCATTTTGGCTGCCTTTCCGTGTCTGTTTCTATATACTAAGCAAAGCTCCTAAGTCTCCTGGTCTTATTAGTGTGAATTTGTGAAGTAGGCATCCAGTGGCACAGTCCTGAGAGGGGTTCAGCTGCAGGCCAAATTTAGCCCCAGCCTCTGGCCCTCTGGGGCCACCTATTAAGATTCAGCAAGCCATCCACAGATGCTGTGCTTATAGTTGCCTCAAAAGGCCACACCTGAAACCGAGGCCAGCTGCCTCCACCAGTGTGAGTCTCAGCAAGGAGCACCTGACTCGCTGAGGACACACCTGGATGTGGCTTGGGTGGAGCTGTGAGTTGGGGGAGGTGGGGTTTCAGGGACTCCTCTGGGCGGACTGACCTCTGTAATCCAGTTTGATGACGTCAGGGCTGTGGCAGCACAGTGTCCAGTGCACTGGGCGCAGGGAGGGCTCAACAGGGAACGGTGGACACCGCCGGGCTTCTGGACAGAGCGAGTCTCACCTCGGCCCTCACTCTGACAATGTCTCCCTGTAAGTCCCTGGTGTCCCCTGTGCACAGCTAAATCGGCACTGGTGCTCAGAGCGAGCAGGTCCGTCACTGCCAAAGTCCGCTCGGGGACGCGGCCCCTTTAAGAGGCGTCTGCACCTGCCGCAGCCTCCGTCTCAGCCGCTCAGACCCTCAGACCCGGCAGCCCCGCGTCCTCGCCCCGTCCTACCGTCTGCCGTTGCAGGGCGCTGTCTTGGATTTCTCCCTAGTTGTCTGGCTTGTGCACCCCAGGCGATTTTCCCTTGCTGCTGCTCCTTGTTTCCGTCACAACTTTGATTTGGTCGCCAGAGCTATGAACAGGGCCTCTCCCATCTACGCCATTTTCTCTCTTCAGTGTTTAATGTTTAATTTTTCCGTCCATCTTCTTTCTTTTACATTGTGCTTCCCTTCCATTAGGTTATCTCCTCATCTATTTGAATTTTAGTGTAGTCAACAATTTGGAAAGAATATACAAAATTCATCTGATATTAAGACATACAGATAATTCACATGGGTTTCAGCCGCTGTGTTGTATTGTGCCATGTCGTTGTAATGGAATTGTTATACTCCGTGCATTGCCTTGATGAAAGCGTGTGGGAGCTTTGTCTCTGAGGCGGTTTTGCCGCTCCTGGGACAGTCTTGCAGGCTGGACAGCGTCCGTCTAAAATGCGTCGTGCGTGCGAGTTTGCTCTCCGATAGACGGCATAGTAAACAGGTGACTTCGGACCTGGAGGTGGTTGGCTACGTGCAGTATTGCTTTCGGTTTTAGCATTGGACACAGGGATTCTGATCAAGTCTATTTTGTGTAATCCTACCCCCCAAAATTATGTGTGCGTATGTAAGACGTGTTTAGAATCGTGCTCACTGCACCACTGGGTCTGTTCTGGCAGAACTACGCGGGGTGAGGGCTGAGCCCCCCATTTCCACCTCTCACCTCTGGTGCGTTTCCGCCAGCCAGCTCCCGGCTTCATGCTTCAAACCTCACTCCCCCCCAACTCCGCACACTCCTCTGTTGCCAGGCACAGTAGGTCACGTTACATCTTGAAACTGCTGGCCCCGCACCCTCAACTCACTGGGCAAATGCTAGCGACACCTCGACTACACAGAAGCGACGGACCCACACCCACAGAGCCAGCTCACCCCAAACTGAACGTAGCTGTTGGACAGCAGGAGGGTGACGGTGGGAATGGAGCAGAGACGGTGGTGTCAGCCATGTCTGATGAAATAGCTTAGTTTTTCAAAATGTTTGAAAATGCGAGCACCTCGTAGGACTGCCCGGGGGAGGCCGTCCAAGCGGGGGACCCTTCGTGGTACACCCGCCTCTGCTGAACCCCCCGCGCCGGCAGCAGCTCTCAAACCGCCCGCCCTGACGCGGCTCCCAGGCCAGAACCCGCTCCCGCCTCAAGCCCGCAGGACTTCTCTTTGGACCGCGCCCCCCTTCTGTCCACTCTGTTCTTCCCCACAGGAACCTCTCGGCCCCTCCTCAGGCCAGCCCTGCTTCCCCACGACGAAGCCTCTCCACTGCCGGAGTGGCCGCCAGGATCCGAGCTGGCAACACGGCAGCAGCGAAGGCTCTGCACGCTTGCCCATTCGTGATTTTCGTTACCATTATATCAGCTCAAGTCAAGTGTTGCTTCTTTTTAACTTATGATCAGTGTCCCGTTCTCTGTGTTAAGGTGAGAGCCCTTCGCATAGCTCCCAGCTCTCTGTCTCGTTACTCTCCTTGGATTCAGCCAGCCCCATTTGTCGATAGTTGATTACATGGGTGCTGCCCACAGGGTCAGCCTGCAAGGAGGTGACCTTGCACCAGAATGCGGGGCACCTCCGTCACCATGTATACCGTTGAGGTCAGCTGACTTTTTCGTACCAGACTTTATCAGTGGAAGACACGTGTGTTGATTACATCCTGGGGCCAGCAGGCAGGTAGCAGTTTGTGAACTAGGGGCCGGTCCACAGATCATACTTTGAGCAGCTCTGGTTTTTTTTTTTTTTTTTAGAGAGATGATTTGGGCTCTCAGGAGGTTTGTAAATATCCTCTTGCTTTGCTGCCTGAGTTCAGGACTAGTTGAGAGCCACAGGAGTTGCACAGGTAGAGATGAAGCTATTAGCTTTATTACCGAAAAGCTGATTAGGAAGAAGGGTCATACATCTGTGGCCACAGAAACTTCCCTTTGAATTCATTTCAGCCACCCTGTCACAGCCTGATGGGACGGTGGCAGGCCCCTCCCTAGGGCAGAGAGCAGTCTGGGATGCACGCTGTCCGCAGCTGGGCAGTCAGGAGAGGATTGCTGTGTGATCGCTCAGTGCTCCCCCAGGCACCACCAATCATTTCCTCCCAGTGGAGGACAAGGTGCAGGTTGGGATGAGAGACCAAAAGTGTTAGGTTAGCAGTCACGGGTCCTTAACCTGCAGTCCATAGATCACCTGTACAACAATCCCTGTCTCATGCTCTGCTGCCAGGAACTTCACCCAGTATAGGGTCATTAGCTCTCATCAGATTCCGAAAGTGGTTTATGATCGTCTGCTGGCTTGAATGGTAGCCCCAGAAAAGCTATGTTCACATCCTGATCCCTGAAGCCTGTGAATGTCACCTTATTTGGAAAAGGGGTATTTGCAGATATAGTTAAGGATCTCGAGATGAGATCATCCTGGATTATCCAAGCGGTCCCCAAATCCAATGATAAGTATTGTTGAAGACAGAGAGGAGAGACACACAGACACAGGGAGGCCATGTGACTATGACGCAGAGGTTAGAATGCTGCCGCCACAAGCCAAGGAGTGCCTGAAGCCACCAGAAGCTGGAAGAGACCGAGAAGGACCCTCCCCTAAAGTCTTCAGAGGGAGGAAGGTCCTGACAACACCTTGACTCCTAGCCTCCAGATCACGGGAATAAATTTCTGTTGTGTTAAGCCACACTGTCGTGATAACTTGTTACGGTAGCCACGAGAAACTAATCCCTCCAGGAGCTTAAGCATTCCTATAGTTCTTAAAGCCAGAGTCCCTCCACATGGAAATATGAAAGTGTGCCATGACTAGCTGTTCCCCTGCCCCTATCTGTGTCACTATATATATTCCAGAGTCCCCATCTCCAGGCCCTTGTAAAGGGCTGAGCTTATCAGGAGACATGGCCTATACTTTGCCAGCATCACTAGAAATTACAGCAGCCCTTCTGTCTATTAAGCTGCATGCTTCCGCCTTCTCTCAATACCACTCCACTTTGCATTGGCCCCCAAGCAGTGGATCTATCCCTTCTTTGTTCTTCTGTCTCTAAGAATGACTTTAAAGACCGTTTTGTGTTCCTCAGGATCTGGCAAACCAAGCAGTCCTCCCAACAGTATTTTTCGAGATCGTGCCGTTTTCCAGAACGCATCTCTGATCGTGCTTTCCTTCATCTATGTTTTGTCTATCCTCTCAGAAACCTAGCTGCACAGGGAGCTCAGGCTGGCAAGCTGGCTTCCACCACTGCTTCCCTCGCTTCATCTCCATCATGATTATTCATGATGGTATAATCACGATTTCTTTTTAAAGAAGCTCCCTACTTGATATTAGCTGACAGAACAAAAGGTTCTTGATTAAATGACGGCTCGTTTCTTGCTCCCTGAAAGTCAAAAGCTAATGAAATACTTTTTTGATATCCATTGCTATGAAAATAGCAAAAAACTTCCAGGAGCGATTGCTCAGTTGTGTGGGCAGATGCTTCTAGAGGTCAGGAGCCATGGATCGGAAGAAGGGACTGGAGATGGCAGACTCCGCTCACGCCAGTGCAGGGCTGTGATACAAGTGACTCACATGCCAGGCGCCTCGTCCCCAAACTCTCCCTTTACCACCGGGACCTTTGCAACAGCTGTCTGCCCGTCTCCCTGTGCCCAGGCTGGTTGCCCTCAGGTCCCAGTTCCGCCGAGCCACCAAGCTCCATGTGGAACTCAGATCTCCGCACGGCCCTCCCTGCTGCCCGCTGTCCCCCGCAGGGTGGAGCTCATAGTGCCCACGTGCAGCCCCGGCCATCGGATGTGGCCCTGCCTCGTCCACAGGCCGTATTCCCGCACAGCTCCACGCCTCAGCCATGCCCGCTCCTCACCTGCACACCTCCGCACCCGTCCCCGCCAGCCAGACGCCCTTCCCCTGCCCTTGCAACCCAGCTCAGGTGTCATTTGCCATCAGGAAGCCTTTTCCGGCCCCCACTGTGCTCCCATAACACTCTGAGCCTATTTTTATCATTACACTTATGTCAGGGTGTACAGTGACCTGTTCTTGTGTCTCTCTCCCTGTCAGTGAGCCCCGAGACCAGGAACTGGGTCTCGTGGATCTTCGAGTCCCCAGACCTTGATCACTATGTGTTAGATGAAGGTCGAATGAAATCTCTTGCCTCTTAGCAGGGACTTCAAGCGTTAGCAATGTCTGTTCTCTGTTCTTTCATCTGCCTTATAAATTATTTTTGAATGTTCGAAATACTTTCTTATGTTTATCTTTATCCAGAAAGAAAAGAAACTAGAAACTTCTACAATAAAAATCCATCATTTAACTTTTTCATTATTTTTATCCCACCACCAACTTCTGAAAATTATTTGAGGCGACTTATAATAAAAAGAAAACTATCAAACCATCTCTCCACATCCCTCCACCCCCACCCCACCAGTAACAGACTGTGCTTATGTCTCATTGGCCGGGACTGAGTCACACGGTCCCCTCTGCCTGCCAAGAGGCTGGGCGAGCAGGGGCAGTGTTCCTTCAGCCTTCGTAGTGGGAGCTGTCAAGGCAGAGGCTGGGAAATGACCGAACACACAGCCAAGGGTGTCTGCCACTCAGCGAAAGTGGCATCTAACAGTCATTAATTAGACGACGTAGCCTGGGTCAGTAGCAAAGAATGTTTCATCTTTCCCATTTGTAAGACTCTGAGCTCTACCTAAGGAAGGAAATTCATTACTCGGAGGTCCTCCCGCCCCCACCCAACAGCAGACTCCTGGGGGTGCTAAAGGGCACCTACGTGATGTGCCATGGTGTGCCATTCTGAGCCCGTTCGGGTGCAGGAAACAGGAAACCAGCTCTGAGTGGCCTAATGAGAATGCGGGGGGCCTAGCGCGGCTTCCGTGCGGGGTTCTTCAGGGCTTCTCACTGCCAGTGTCTCTTCTCTGATTCTCCCCGGCGGCTTCATCCCCATGACATCAGACTTATGGCCCCAGCAGCGCTAGGCTCGCGTCTGATAACCTTGAATCTGGAAAGGAAAGCAAGCTCTTCCTGGCCGATTCTAGTTAGAAAACTCCCAGGGAAGCACTCTGATTGGTCCCCTATCCTGAACCAGTTGCCACGCCCCCGGCTGGAGTACCAGGGTGCACCTGCTGGGACGGGTGTCCAGCCTGTGAGGCGTGAGGGGCTAAGACTGGTCAGCCCCCCAGTCCCGGGTTGGGGAGGGTCAGGAGCGGGCACCGTGAGAAGAGCAGGAGCGAGTGCCGGGAGCAGAGCAGCCACCCACCATGCTGCTGGGGACCGTCCCCAGGCTGCTGTCCTGCAGGCCTCCATCCCCTGCCGCCTCACCTCTGCCGCTGCGACCCACACAGCCTGTGGAACTGGGGGCCAGACGCGCGTGCTGCAGACTCCAGAACGGTCCGCGCTGCTGGGCCAGCAGAGTCCTCAGGGTGTGGCAGACACCACTCCAGAGGGCCCTGCTCCATGGGGGCCGCTCGCCTCACTCGGCCCCCGCCCCCGGCCTCCGATGAGCCCTATGGGCGCGTGCACACCTGCCTTGCCGAGGGGTCCCTCCTTGGACCCCAAAGCAGAGGCCGCCTCTTCCTCTCCTAGTCGTGAGCCGCTCCGTTTCCAGCTGCAGGTGGCCTCTCGTCCCTTGGGGAAAACCCCACCTGGTGATAGTGGCTCGTTCGCCAGGCGCCCCTCACGGCGAGAAGCGCCCGCCCTCCCAGGGGTCCCTCCCTCGTGCTACTCCTGAGACGAAGGACCCGACGCCGACCCCGCGCCAAGGGCCACACGCAGTTCCGGACCCGCGCCCACCTCCCAGCGCTGGCGAGACACCAGCATGTCCCACACTTCATCTAACCTGATCCCCAGATGGCTGCAGGAAGTAGGTCCTCACGCCACCGACTGCAGGAGCCAGGGGGGCGCCCTCACAGGGCGCGCGTGTGAACCCCATGCGAGCCGCTTGGGGTTCCAGGGCCCTTCCTTTCAGAGTGAAGTTTGTGACTTCCAGGGGCTCGCGTCCCTGATGCGTTCCGTTCAGCTTGCCGAAGTGCATACCCCTGCACACACAGCGCACACCCCACACTAGTGCAGGAACCCCCGCGCCCCCTCCCCGCCTCACAGTCCAGGTCCTGATTGGTCACGCTCTCGTGTGACTCCAGTGAGCAAAGAGCCTTGCTTTTCAGACAACTTGGCTCCTAAAGTCGAGTTAACCACCACATCCAGTGCTCAGAGGAGAGCTAAGTCCAGTCTGGGCTGGAGGAGAATCCAGGGGCTGCGCCGCCAGGAGGGGACCCGGCAGGCCCCAGTGAGGCGCCTTCCTGGGGGCTTCCCCAGGGACTGCGGAGCTGCGAACTTGGAGCCCAGCCAGAACTTCAGACCCGTGGAGTGAAAACAGCTCTGCAGGAGCCTGAAAAGGACTGGGCTCTGGTTTCCCAGACGGAGAGAGAGCCACCGCCCCAGGAACGGGAGGCGGGACAAGCCAAGGTCCTTCGGGTCACCCAGCTCCCTGCACTCTGCCTGTCCACCTTTCAGATCCTCTTTCAGGTTCCCAAGCCGGCTTTCCCCACAGGACGAGAACGAGCCTCATGTTTTAATCCACGCACTGGTCACAGGGAGAGTGTAGGGGCCCGGCGTGTCCCGTGGGGGCAGGTCCGTGTTTGTCCTGTGCCCCCCGCCACCCAGTCTGGCAGCTGCATTTCTGCCTAATTCAGAAGGGTCCCCCTCCAAAGCCACTCTCGCCCCTTCCTCCAAGCCAGTAGAGCCTGTGCAGTCGCCCCTGTGTCCGGTCCTTGGACACCTTGTCACGGCATCACCGGGTCTTAGCGGGAGCTGTGGCCCGGGGGAAGGGCTCCATGCGGGCAGCCACCGCGGGTAAGTCCACTGAGGTTACAGTCGCCATCCCGAACATTTCCACTAAGGCTAAGCAGCCTCGGCCCACCCCGGCGGGGGCTGCGCAATGGCACCCTGGTCTGCCCGTCCTTCTTTCTCTGGACTAGCATCTCCTCGCCCTGAGCCCAAGCACTGCCCAAGAGGGGCCTGGGTCCCCGCCTGGAGGACACCCAGCAAGCGATCGCCGCGCAGGGCCGTGGGAGGAGAGGAGCCCTGGAGCGCCTGGGCCCCCAGGAGAGGTGGCTCGTGAGCCACACCAAGAGCACCTGCTCACGGAGGAGGACCCGGCGGCAGCGTGACAGCCCGAGCAGGAGGGCCGGGAGAGTGCGCTGGCGGCAGCGGAGTGTGGACATGCAGGCCGGGCCCCGGCAGGCTCTCCTGAGGGGTTTGGACTTGACCCAAAGGTCAAAATGAACCACAGAAGAGGTTGAGCCATGGAGGAACAGAGTCACACCTGGTGCCTTAGAGTGTCCGTCTGGCCTCTGGTCAGACACGGTGGGTCGGTCTTTTGTACCCACCCCCGCTCCTTCCGGAGCCCACATATGTGGCAGTGGAGAGCGCATGCGTATCTTGTGCAGCCAAGACAAGCGAATGAGCGGGGAGCAGCCGGAGAGGGACGCCAACCCCAGTCCGGACGGTGGGAAGCAGATGGACAGGCAGTAGCTGGCTTTTCCTTAATCATCTCTGTAGTCACAGCCCCCAGCCAATGCAGTGTCCAGTACGTGATCACGTGAATGAGAAAGGGAGGTTTTGTGGGGAAGGACCCTGCAGTCTCTTGGAGGACCCCCCGATGTCAAAGCCTATGGGTCTTTGACACTGGCCAGTTTCTCTAGAGAGACTTTACAAGTGAGGAAACTGAGGCACACAGAACTAAATAAGCTCCCAAGGTCGCGCAGCCCACAGCCAGTGGAGACATGCAGAGATGATTCCTAACCGCGGACGTGCAGATTGGTCACGGTGAGACACCACTGCACGGCCACCAGACTGAAAGCAAAGATTAGTTTTTGATGTGGCATGCCAAGCACTGGTGACAGCGTGGGGCCAGAGGGACTCATGCAGTGCCAGGGGTGCCAACTGACAACATTATTTTGAGAACAAATTGGCTGTATTTGCTAAGATTGAAAAGTTACTAGCATATCCACAGCAGCATTGCTTATAACAGTAAAAATCTGGAAATTACCCAAATATTTATTAACAACAGCTACACAAATTGTAGTACAGTCATGTGGTAGAACATCATGCAGCGGGAAAAAAAAATATATGAATAAATTTCACAAACAGTGTGTGGAGCCAAAGAAACAGCTGCAGAACACACGCCATAAGCATTTAAGTTCAGACGCATCCGCCACCCAGGGTCACGCGGATGTGAGGGAAGACGGCGCGTTGGCGGCACGGGCCACGTCCTGTGCCTCACGCGCCACGGCCAGCACCGGCCACATCGCCCTCCGCCTCCTGGGCTCGCTGGCCGTCGCCCCGCTGCCCTCCCTGTGCCGCCCTTCAGAAAGGAAAGAAGTTAGGTGGCTCACCGATTCTTCAGTTTGAAAGGGGGAATTTTTAAATAATCATTTTAGTTACAGATTTTTTTAAAAATTAGAAGGGACACCGTTCGTGACAGGAACGGCAAGGCCCCCGTGAGAACTGCGGGGCAGGCCGAGGCTCCAGGCCGGGCGGCTGGCATGGAGGCCGCGCACCCATAGGCGCAGCCCGCGCAGACCCCCTCGGGCCTCGCCAGCCCTCGTGTCCTCGTCGGCTGTAATCTGCTGGTCATGTTCATTTGGGTGACAAGACTGAATGTCGACCGAGGTTGAGTATTGGGTGAATTTACTTTATCCTGTGTTTTTACATGCGATGCGGAGGTGCCGAAGGGCTCTGCATTTACGGGCAGCATCTCGCCCGCTATCACAGTGCTGCTCGGAACACGACACTGCGAAAGAGCTTAGAAATTGAAACCGGTTTCGTATACCCACTGGCAGCTTGAACTGTGACCTTAGCTGAGCATTATGGTATTACGTGTTCATTCAGACACAGTCTGTCAGGAACCATCTACGTACTGCTTTTCCGCGCCAGGCTCGGAGGACGTACAGGGGGCTGCTGGTGTGTGGCGTTTCCAATAGTTCATTCACTGCTCCGATAGCTCATTCGCTGCTTCCACGCCAGGTGACCTGCCCTCAAGTGACAGAATTCAGGACCATATCACCACCAGGGGAACCTGGTCCCACTGTCCCATCCCTGCCCGTTTCCCAGATGCGCAAACTGAGGCTTAGAGAGAAGTGACTTGCCCCGGAGTCAACAGAGGAGGAACACAAGAGGGACGGGGACGGACACTTGCGGGGGAGAGGGGCGCGCTGGCAGGGAAGGGGTCACGATCTGGCTCTCGAGAGAGGCGTGGGCATTTCCGGTCAGGACTGGAGAGGCAGGGCAGGGGTAACAGGATGCTGGGGTGGGCCGTATTGCAGGGTCCAGACGTGAGGGGAGAAGCGGCAGGACCAGGTTCTGGAGTTGCCAAAAATAATGACCCCATTTGTGGCAAGTTGGCCAGACTGAGCTGCCCACCACCTCATCAACTGGCCACACGGGCAGAGTCCTGACAGACAGGTGACCCTTGACTCAGTCCAGATGGAAAGAAACTGTCAGTTCCTAAGCCAGCCAGGGATGTTGTACCTGCTCGGCCACCGCCCCCCCCCCATTGTTTCTGAGCCACCTCTCCCCACCTTGGGGTATGTGGGGGTCAACAGTCCCTCTGGGCACCTGCCCCCCCCACCCTGCTTTATAGCCGCCAGCCCGAGGTCCCAGGAGAACCCGAGGGAGACTGAGGAGAGGAGCCTACTGGACACACCACTCCTAACTCCCCATCTTAAGACTCCGATGACTCAAGGTTTGCGTTTTTACCCTCCAGTCTTTCTTCGTGTGGGGCTTTAGCAGTGAAACACATATTTTTATTTCAAAAAGTTGCCTCTTTCTGTTCTCTTAGAAGCAGTTTCGTTCCTACTCAGAGAAAGGCTGGGAGCTTTGCCACAAACTTTTCAGGGTGAGACATTAATGGCGGTGGTCTAGACTGGAACTCGCGTCATTGTCTAATTCTCCTGTTCACGGGAAGACATGAAATTCCTAAACCTCCAAGCCACGTCCGGTTCGAGGCCCCGAACACGTCCCGTCGAGTGGCCACCAGGTGGCACCCACGGTTAGTCGCTGTCGCTGCGGGAGGCTTCCAGCCGCGCCTCACAGCGGCA
The DNA here is from genome assembly GCF_902729225.1 of Pteropus medius. Lineage (NCBI taxonomy): Eukaryota > Metazoa > Chordata > Mammalia > Chiroptera > Pteropodidae > Pteropus > Pteropus medius. The sequence continues at coordinate 22,654,568 of NW_024349797.1, read as the reverse complement.
GGTCCTGGCCAGGTCCCTCCCCTTCAACGTGGTTTCATTCTGGCGCCGAGGAGAAAATGCAGACGGGCTCCCGCCGGGGCCTCTGTCAGTGGAGGGAGCACGGCCTCCCCAGCCTCCTGGGTTTTCCCGCCCCCATCACAGCGGTGTGCTCGCGAGGTGAATGGTGTGTCCGCGCTGTCCCAGTGTGGGTGGCAGTGGGTGGCCCCACCTTGTGCCCTGAGCTGCCAGGGACAGGCTCCAGCCACCTGCGACCCTGACCTGAGATAAGCGGCTCTTATTTGTTTTTATTCATCTCTCCGCCGTGTCTGCAGAGCTCACGTGTAGTTCGGTGTTTACTCTTAGAAGTGTTTGGGGTCATTTAGAAGTTTGGTGGTGTCTTTGTGACCAGAAATGTGCCGTAGGAACTTAACTCTTGTCTATGTCAATTAGCCTCTGGTTAACACTGGTGTCATTGTTTTGCTTAAAGTCGCAGTTTCCAAGGACCTATTGACATTTAGCGAGGACTGACTGTACCGAGCTGTTCATTCCCAGGTACATGGCCGCCTGCCATGTGGCGGGTCTTGAGCCAGATTTGGGGGCTAACGAGGTGAGAAGAGCAAATTCTAATTTCAGTCTGGCCCGGAGGGCTAAGAGCTGTGGGGTCGGCATCTGGAGTGAATGTGGCCACTGGCGGTGACTCCAGGTTGCGCTGAGCTTGGGAGACCAGTGTCGACGTGGGAAGAGGTGGAGGTTCCAGGCACATGTGGGGAGCAATCGGAAGTGGACGGAGATGAGTCTGTAGAGATCAGAGCCAGACCATAAAGTCCTCGAGTTGCTGCAACAGTCTTTGCACAGTGAATGACCCAGAGGGTGCTGTGAGGATGCTTCACCCCAGGGCGATGGTCCGCTGGGCCGAGGGGGGCTGGAACAAACCAGGAATCAATGCAGCGGCATGTTCTTGGGGCACCCCCTCCCCACCCCCATCACACGTTCATGGTCCCTTCTTCCTCCCTGTGGATTTTCTCTGCTGTATCCTTAAATTCCAGGCCACCTGGCCAGGACAGCAATGCCTCCTCCTCGGACAGTGGGGGTTGTGGGTGGGGCCTGGGCAACATGTGGGTGTCTGCAGCTGGCGTTCCAGGCCTGAGAGCACCGAGGGCAGGTGTGGAGATGGGGAGGAGTGAGGGGCCCGGGGTAGGGTGATCTGGGCAGCCGGGCCCTGGGGTTTGCTGGAAGAGGGGACTGCTGGCTTGCTGTGCCTGGAGCCTGCGCATTTCTGCACTGGGAACCGTGCAGATGAAACCGGGGCGTAGAACAGATAAATCCAGCGAGAGCCTCCTGCAGATGGCCAGAGGGCCTGGATCAGGGAGGGACCCTGAGCTTGGACTGAAAGGACATTTTAAAGGAAAAATCCACAAGACTTGGCAGTTGACAGAATGTGTGGGGGCTGTGGAATGAGTCAAAGATGACTCAGAAGGTTTGAGGTGAGTTCAAGGGGAAATGATTTTTCTGGAGGTGGAGCTTGAGGCCAGGGCTGCTGGTTCCTTCAGGACCGAAGAGGCTACCTGAACTGGTCTCACTCCTTGTTCGCAGGTTTATAGTATGCACTCCACCCCCGCCGTGTACACTCAAGGGGGGCTGCCTGAGATCCTGCCCGCTGTGTGGGGAGGGGCTCAGTGCACACCTGTCCACAGCCCACTCAGCAGGTACAGAAGACACACTGGCTTCTGCGAGAGAGACCAGGAAGGCTGGTGGGGGCGGGGTGGGAGGGAGCGTGCCACCACGCAGGCACCCCCACGCTGCCTCTCCCGCCAGGCCGGCCTCCTGGCCCCAGTTCCCGCTCTCCCCCACTTCCGGCTCCTGGCCCGAACGGAGCCTGCTATCCGCTCGCAGCCCAGCACCCTGTTTTCTGGACGCCCGTCCACCTAGACGCCCCACAGATGGTTAGGCCCAACACACATGCCTCTGAGCCAGTCACCTGCTGCTCCTGGGTGACCGCAGCCCCACCCACGTAGGGCCTGCGGGCTCCTTGGCCTCACCCAGCCTGTTCTGTCTCTCCTCCTGGTCTCTCCAAGCCTGCCCCCACCCCCAGCGCTGCAGGTGCAGACCCTCCTCTCTCTCACTGGCCCCACCTTCATCCACACAGGTCTGACTGGGGCTCCCGGGAAGGCCTCTGATGCTGCCAATGGGCCTTGGGCCAGGCATCAAGCCTCCTGGCCCAGCGCACCGCAGGATCTGGCACCTGCCGACTGCTTGCTCTGTCTCCACTGGCCACTCCCGCCCATCGGGCTCTGCGTCCCCCAGCCCACTGGTGACACGGAGGGGATATCCCAGCCTCCATTTCTCTTCCCGCCTCGCCTTCTCGCTCCTCCCTGCTGACCCCCCGTTACTCCTCGAGCCCCTGTCCTTGCAGACACTGCTCCCTTCCTGGGCACCCTTCACACACACACACACACACACACCCGCCCCCGCCAGAGGCTGACAGGTCCTCCTCCTCAGGGAAGCCTCTGGGAGACCCAACCTGAGCACCGCCCTCCCAGCACTCACCAGTTTGTAACTGGGACATTTGTGTGGCTTGGCTCCACGTCTGTCTCCACCATGAGGGCAGTGACCCAATTTGTCACACGCTGCATCCCAGGGCCTGTACACAGGCCCTCAGTAACTAGGCATTGAGTCACTGTGCTCATCACACAGGCACCATTTCCTCTATCAAAACGGCCAAACGGTTTTTCCACCACGCTCAGTGCTGATAACTGTGTATGCATGTGCGTGTGTGTGGGGGGGTGTTTGCTGTGCCCGCTTCTGGTGGCAAGCCAATGAGGAAGTGACCAGCCCCATCCTGGACTGCCAGGAGTGGCTGCCCAAGCTGGGCCTTGTCCGATGGGTTAAAACTTTCCAGACAAAGAACAAATTCGGTACCAAAGTGTCTCCAGTTCTATAGTTAGTCGATGGGAAAGCCGGTTTGCTCTGTGGGAATCCACTTTCGGGCCAACTCCAAAACACATATGGCCAGAAACAGGGCCGGACGTGTCGCTCCAGCTTCCTGCACTCCAGAGTTCACGTCCCCTGGGGCTCTGCTCCCAGCCCGCCTGTTCCCTCTGAAGCAGTGAACCCAAACCCAGCAGAGGGACACGAGTGCAGGATGGCATCCTGGTGGTGCGGTGGCTGCCGGCGCAGGTCACCCCCTCTCCCCATTCTCCTTGAGGCCAACCGCACGCCCATCCTCTGAGCGCACTTGCTGCGTGCCGGGCACGAAGGGCTTCCCCCGGGTTAGCTCACGCATCCTGCCGATTCTTCACCACAAACATCCCCACCGCAGAGGCAAGAGGACCGAAGCACAGAGAGAGCGAGTGACTTGCTCAAAGTCACACAGCCAGTGCGGGCAGGGGCAGGGCTCACGGTCCCGCTACACACCTGTGCTTTAACCTACACCGTGCTCCTTCGAGTCAACTGTGCCTCTTTCAAATATGAACCACTGAATTTTCCTCTGTAACTTGATTCGGAACATTTCTCCCAGGTCTTTGCTAAACAATGGCAATTTCTTTAAAACGGCTCGCCAGTGTGTCATTGACGTGCGATAAACTGCACGCTCACAGTACAGTTTAACGCGTTTCGGCAAAGACATACCCCTACGAAACCATCACTGCAAACAAGCCGTGAACAGATTCATCATGCAGCGTCCTCCTGCCCTCCTGAGCCCCGCCGCCCAGAGGCAACCACTGGTCTGCTTTCTGTCACTATAGGTTAGTTTGCATTGTCTAAAATTTAATGTAAATGACTGGCATCTTTTCCTCAGCATAATTAGTTTGTGTATGCAACATTTACCAAGATGGACCATATATTAAGTCTCAATAAATCTGAAAGAATTCAAATCATGCAAAGAATAGTCTCTGACCTCAAAGGAATATTAGAAATCAGTAACCAAAAAATATCTGGAAAACCTCCAAATATTTGGAATCTAACACATTTGTAAATTACCCATGGGTCAAAGCAGAAATCAGAAGGGAAATTAGAAAGTTCAAGAAACATATATAACAGTTACCATGTGTCAGAACCTGTCCTGGGCCATTTCCAAAACCAGAAGTATCTCATTTAAGCCTCACAACCCTATGTGGAAGATATTTTCATGCACATTTTACAGATGCTAAAGGCAAGTAGAGGTGTAGTGACTTGCGTGGGTCACAAAGAGCAATGGCAGAGCTGGGATCTGAATCCAGGATACCTGGATCCAGAGTCTGTGCCTCGTGTCTCAGCTAAATGACACCGAAAGGTTTCCCATGGGGGAGGAAAATGATCAGCTCCCCTTACAGCAAGATCACTTTGAGACGAGTTCAACGAATCATTCAGAGCTACATCTGCCAGACTGGAAGATGTACTAGAAATTCAGAATTGAGGTGGCCGGGGAGAAAAGGAAGTGAGCGGGGAGCAGAAACGCAGGGCTTGGAGGGCGGGGTGACCGGGATGAGCACAGTGGTTCACCAGGGGAGGGGGGCCTCAGTTCTGAGAGCCTTTTTATATCAGGGATCCCCAGGCTTGGAAGGAAGGCAAGGTGGGGGTGGGGAGGGACCCAAAGGAAGGATGTGAGCCGAAGGTCCGCTTGGACTATTAGAAGGGAAAGCGAGGGAGTGGTGGTCCCGCACAGCCCCGGGGGGATGCATCACAGAGCCAGTTTAAAAAGGAATGACAGGGTGCACCGATGGGAACCGAACACAAATGGGTAAGTACCCTGCGGGGCCTAGGGGCTGTCTTTCCCGAGTGATGCCATGTCACTGAGGGTCTGGGGAGTGTGTGGAGGAGACCGACAGGGTCAGTCAGACCTGTGTCCTCTAAGCTCCCCCACCTCTGTGGTGGACACACGTGTGCAGATGGAGGCAGGCAGGTGGCTACCGAGGTCTTCCAGGTGAGCTGAAGGTTGTGTGGACGGACAGGGGTGAGAGTCTGGGGGGCAAGAATGGAGAGCAGTAGATGGAGTCGAGGTATCTGGGAAGCAGAAACGGCCGGGCTAACGCCAGAACCCCTGTAGCGACGCTTGGGGTTCTTCTGGAAGGCGGTGGCACCTGGAAGGCAGCTGGCCAGGCAGGTGGGGCGTCCAGGCCTGGAGGTGTCCTGGCCCCAGCTTCTCAGTGAGTCGCCTGCACACAGTACTGCTCCAGGAGCTCCCGCCACAGGCCAGGCAGAGGGGGACGAGTCCGCAGAGGAGACAGGGCGCTGCAGCAGGCGGAGGGGAAGCCACAGCACGCTGTGGCGGAACGGAGGCGGCTTTCAAGGGTGGTGGGCAGCGCGGAATGTTCCCCGCAGGTCGGAAAGGACAGGAAACGTCGTTGGGTTTGCTAACGGAAGCAGGCAGGGGAGAGCTGGAGGTCAGGAGGACCAGGGAGGAGGGCGGGCAATAAAATTAGGACTTGCTGGGAAACAGTGGTTCCCGGGCGGCCTTGGGGCAAGTTCTCCGGAGGGGAGGGGCGGGGGAGTAGCCGGGAACCAAGAATGTCACTAAGGTTGTGAACGGGCCACTGCATTAGTGGGGCAAAGGAGTGGGCCAGGCCTCCAAGTCAGGGGGCATAGGCAGCTGGTGGGCTACAGGTGGAGGGGGGGGCGCCCGCCGCCAGCGCCTGAACGGAGACCTTGCACTGCTGGCAGTGGCGACGGGGAACTGGCCACAAGAACTGCCTTCCCCCTTCCTCCCCCTCCGCCGGCCCCAGCCCAGGCCGCAGGGGAAACCCGGCTGCGAGCATCCGGACACAGCCGGGGTCAGACAAAGATCTGCAATGTGCCCCGCGAATGCCAAACCGCCCCCACCACCCTTACCACGTGGGCGCCAGTTACTATCTTATTTTTCCCGTTTTAACGCGACTCAGGACACCCCGCGAGGATTTCACACCCTAATGAGTCTCAAGCCCGAGCTTGAAAACCGTTTCTGAAAAAGCTGGGTTTCCCTGGAGATAAAGCGGGGCGAAGAGCGGGGCGGGGAGGGAGGATTGTCAGGTTTGTTTACATCGCAGAGCTTCCAGATTGTTCCCGAAGGCCCAAGGCGTGGGGGGCCCGGGGACAGCAGTGGGCGGAGCTAGAGACAAAGGAGCCGGGAGTGGGGGCGGGTGACAGTAGAGTCATGGGTGAGGCAGGGGCCCCCACCTGTGAGATGCCCCCGTTTCTGAGCTGGCCAGGCCTAAGGCTCCCTCCCCCTCCAGGAGTCTTAAACCTCACCTGGCACTTTGGAAAGACTGGGAATTCCAACTTAGAAAGTGGCTTTTGGCACAAGTTAACCACATCGGCCGTGAATTAAATACTTTATATGGATACCTGAAATTATGTGAAATAAGTAAAAAAAGAAGAGCTATACGAAATCATACCGGGGGCAGCTGGAAGACGCATTTGTTCACCCAATGCCGGAATTTTGGAATAAGGGGCCCTCAGAGTGTGAAGGTTGGGGGTCTTAGGGAAACCAAAGGAAGGTAGGCCTCCCCAAGGGGGTGCGCGTGGGTTTGGAGAATTCGGGCCCCTGTGCACTGAGGGGAGTTGGGCCAGGACCAGCCCCGAAGTCCGGGCAGTGGCCTGCGTTTGGGGATCCCCTGCGAGTGCTCCTGCTCCCTGTCCCACCTGTGGCTGCCCGAAGCCCCATGAGGCCGGAGGT
>NW_024349797.1:22641164-22647382 GCF_902729225.1 Pteropus medius | reverse complement strand
GGGGGCGCGGGGGGCGGCGGGCGCGAGCCCCTCGCGGGCATTCCGCGCCGCGCAGGCGCACTGGGGCGGGCGCGGGGCGCGCGGCGGCGGTTGGGGGCGGGGCGCGCGGGCCCGGGGGAGGCCAGGGCGCATGCGCGGGCGCGCGGCCGCGGCGGCGGTTGGGGGGGTGGTTCTTCCGGAAGGTTCGGGAGGCTTCTGGAAAAGGCGCCGCGCGCAGGGCGGGCCCGCCTCTATATAAGGGAGGCGCGGGGGTGGCGCGCCAGTTGCCTCTGCGTCCTGGTGCTGCGTCGTTGCGGAGCCGGTGCTGTCCCTTAGCCAAGGTGGGGGCGGTCGGGGGGCTTCTGGGGGGCTGTGGTGGGGGTTGCGCAGAGCCGCGGCGGCGGAGGGGGCCGGATCCAGTGCCGAAGCCCTTCGGCCCGCGGGTCTGGGGCATCTGCGGTCCCCCCGGAGGCCTCGGGCCTGCTGCGGCCTCACATACGCCGCTCGGGCATGGCCGGCGGCCGCGCCGCAGAAGTGACGCGGGGGGACCCGCCCGGCGGCAGGGCCCCCCCCTTCCCCGCCCCGGAAGGCCTCTTCGGCCGTCTCCGGGCGGGCCCCGCGGTGGGGGAGTCCTGGGGGGCGGGCGCCCGGCAGCCAAGGCCCGGGCCTCCCGGTGGCGTGCACACGCTCCCCGTTGCCGCGGCTCGCAATGAGGTCATCCCTTTGTGGGCCGGCCTTCCGTTTTCGGGGCGCTCGGTGTCGCGTATCCCTTAGATAAAGCTCCGGAAGGGCCGCTAGAACGCAGTTGGGCCCCGTAGTGCTTCTGTGGATGGACTGCGGGGTTGAGACTGGCGCGGTGTCCTCTGCAGATGCCGGAGGAGACCCAGACCCAAGACCAGCCGATGGAGGAGGAGGAGGTTGAGACGTTTGCCTTCCAGGCAGAGATTGCCCAGTTGATGTCATTGATCATCAATACTTTCTATTCGAATAAGGAGATCTTCCTGAGGGAGCTCATTTCAAATTCGTCGGATGTAAGTCTTATTAACGTAGAGTTGGGTTCTCGTTTCAGTGTAATTTCAGTATCTAGGAGCTCTGCTCAACGATCTGTATGTTTTGACAGGCTCTGGACAAAATCAGATACGAAAGCTTGACAGATCCCAGTAAGTTAGACTCTGGGAAAGAGTTGCACATTAATCTCATTCCAAACAAACAAGACCGGACCCTCACCATTGTAGACACTGGAATTGGAATGACCAAAGCCGATTTGATCAATAATCTTGGTACCATCGCCAAGTCTGGGACCAAAGCGTTCATGGAAGCTTTGCAGGCCGGTGCCGACATCTCCATGATTGGCCAGTTTGGTGTCGGGTTTTATTCTGCCTATCTGGTTGCTGAAAAAGTGACGGTGATCACCAAACATAACGACGACGAGCAGTATGCCTGGGAATCTTCTGCAGGAGGGTCCTTCACAGTGAGGACTGACACAGGTAGGCACCTGAGGAAATATACTGCTTGTCGGTCGTGCGGAGGTGGGGTGCTCTGAGCCCTGGACCTCTGAAGAGGCTGTGAGTCATTGGCCTGATGTGCAGAGAGCTAGTGAGCACGTGTAGTGCCTTGGGGTGGCATTTGTGGGTATCGTGGATGAGGCAGCTAATCAGAAGTGACAGTAGTCTTTGCTTTCAGTCTGGTTCTGAAAGCATTAGGCATGGTGTCAAGAGTTGAAGGGATTGTATGTAGTTTTTTTTACCTTGATTTGACTGTTGCGATTGAACTTGAATTTATTTCTCTATTCTCTTTTCAGGGGAACCTATGGGTCGTGGGACAAAGGTGATCCTGCATCTGAAAGAAGACCAAACGGAGTACCTGGAGGAGAGGAGGATAAAGGAGATCGTGAAGAAGCACTCCCAGTTTATCGGCTACCCCATCACGCTCTTCGCTCTTCGTGAGTGTGTGTGTGTGTGTGTGTGTAGTACGCAGGCATAGATGACCGAAGCGAGTTAGAATCCTTAGTTTTCAAGACCTTTTGATAAGGGAGAGGCCTAAACTTAGTAGTTATTGGACCAGCCTGAAGTTTTTTCTTGTTCTGTCAAGGGATCCAGAGCTGTACTTACATTAAATATGTCAAATATTGGTGAGATTTTTGGCTGCTGAACGATTGAGCTAACATGGGGTTTGTTACAAAGCGTGCCGGTTGCGTGGAGCTGGGTTTTAGTCCTGGAGTGCAGCGGTGACGTGCCTTCCTGTCTTCCCGCAGGTGGAGAAGGAGCGCGACAAGGAAGTCAGCGATGACGAGGCTGAAGAAAAGGAGGACAAAGAGGAAGAGAAAGACAAAGAAGAAAAGGAGTCCGAGGACAAGCCGGAAATAGAAGATGTCGGCTCTGACGAGGAGGAGGAGGAGAAGAAGGATGGCGACAAGAAGAAGAAGAAGAAGATCAAGGAGAAGTACATGGACCAGGAGGAGCTGAACAAGACGAAGCCCATCTGGACCAGAAACCCCGACGACATCACCAACGAGGAGTACGGGGAATTCTACAAGAGCCTGACCAACGACTGGGAGGACCACTTGGCCGTGAAGGCGAGTGACTGCTGAGCGCCTCCCAACCCCGCCCTGGGCTGTGCTCCCTCCCCCGATGTGTTTTTAAGTTATGTGATTGCACGTGTTTATCCCGTAACTGACTTAGGATGTGTTTTTTTGCAGCATTTTTCAGTGGAGGGACAGTTGGAGTTCAGAGCTCTTCTTTTCGTTCCGAGGCGCGCTCCCTTTGACCTGTTCGAGAACAGAAAGAAGAAGAACAACATCAAGTTGTACGTCCGCAGAGTGTTCATCATGGACAACTGCGAGGAGCTGATACCCGAGTATCTGAGTGAGTGGGCACTGCCGCTGGAGCGCGCGCTCAGCTCCAGGTTGAGTCACGTGCGCCTGGGTGGTTGGCGTTTTAGGTTAGCACATTTGTTGAATTTCGTTCTTAGAGCGCATTTGTTTTTTTGGGGTTTTTTTAGATTTCATCAGAGGCGTGGTGGACTCTGAGGATCTTCCTCTAAATATTTCTCGGGAGATGTTACAGCAAAGCAAGATTTTGAAAGTTATCAGAAAGAACTTGGTCAAGAAATGCTTGGAGCTCTTCACCGAGCTGGCAGAAGACAAGGAAAACTACAAGAAGTTCTACGAGCAGTTCTCGAAAAACATGAAGGTGGGTGTGAGCGCACTGGACAGTTCTCAAAAAACATGAAGGTGGGTGTGAGCGCACTGGACCGTTAGCAGCAATCAAAGTGGCTTCTGGAGTTTTAAATCATTTTGTTCAATGTAGAAAGTCTTTCTAAAGCCAGTGTCTTTCAGCTGGGAATTCATGAAGATTCGCAGAACCGGAAGAAGCTCTCGGAGCTGTTACGATACTACACCTCTGCTTCAGGCGATGAGATGGTTTCCCTCAAGGACTACTGCACGAGGATGAAGGAGAACCAGAAGCACATCTACTACATCACAGGTAACGGGCGATGGGGGCTGGAATCCGCGTACTTGTTCTCGTAACCTTGGAAGGAACTATAGCTGTGTCCTCTGCCCACGCGGCGCCGCCTGTGCACGTTGGTCCGTGTCTGTCAGGCGAGAGGTAACGTGAGCCGTCTACGCTGGTCAGATCTGGCTAGGAAAAGGCCTAAAAGTAACTTTTCAACGTCAGGTGAGACCAAGGACCAGGTAGCTAACTCGGCCTTCGTGGAGCGCCTGCGCAAGCACGGCCTGGAGGTGATCTACATGATCGAGCCTATCGACGAGTACTGTGTCCAGCAGCTGAAGGAGTTTGAGGGCAAGACGTTAGTGTCAGTCACCAAAGAGGGCCTGGAGCTTCCAGAAGACGAAGAGGAGAAGAAGAAACAGGAAGAGAAAAAAACAAAGTTTGAGAACCTCTGCAAAATCATGAAGGACATCTTGGAGAAAAAAGTAGAAAAGGTGTGTATGTTCTCGCTGTGTTTTCTTAATTGACACATTTTAGGAGCAGCGTTAGGTGCTTTTCAAAGCTGAGTCATGTGGTCCATTTCCCTTTGTAAGTTTTCTCAGCTTAAAAATAAAAAATGGCCTTCCGTGTAGTGATGGGTGGTGGCATAGTAGCTCTTAACACCTTTAAAGGCCTGAGGGGGTGGAATGTGCAGAAAGCAAGCTTTAGAGATCTGAATTTGCAAATACGTGATATTTGATTCATCAGTAAAGCCATTACAGGTACTGAGAAGTTAGAATAACATTCTTTCTAGGTCCAGTCATCACTTAATGTTTGATTGCAGGTGGTGGTGTCAAACCGATTGGTGACATCCCCGTGCTGCATTGTCACAAGCACATATGGCTGGACAGCAAACATGGAAAGAATCATGAAAGCTCAAGCTCTGAGAGACAACTCCACCATGGGTTACATGGCAGCAAAGAAACATCTGGAGGTAAACCCCGACCACTCGATCATCGAGACCTTGAGGCAGAAGGCAGAGGCTGACAAGAACGACAAGTCCGTGAAGGACCTGGTCATCCTGCTCTACGAAACGGCGCTCCTGTCGTCCGGCTTCAGTCTGGAGGACCCCCAGACCCACGCGAACAGGATCTACAGGATGATCAAACTGGGTCTCGGTAAGTGGACTCGGGCGCACAGCTGTTGAAAAGGGGTAACTTTCCGCTGTTGGAACAAAATTGGATTCTCATCCAGGTTCGGGGAGCACACGTGTTAGTCGTTACATGCGGAAGGGATAACTGCGCCTCGTGATCGGCTCAGAAATGAAACCGGTTTATGTAGCTTCTGATCGCTCCGCTCTGAAAGTGGTTACAAGCCAGGGGCGTCGGTCTAAGCGGGTGGTCGGTGGTTTCAAGAACTCTGAACACGTGGGTTTTATGTCCAAAACAGGTATCGACGAGGACGACCCGGCTGCCGACGACAGCAGCGCTGCCGTCACTGAAGAGATGCCGCCCCTGGAAGGGGACGACGACACGTCGCGCATGGAAGAAGTAGACTGAGCGCCCGGAGCCGCCGTGCTCGTCGGGACACTTGACCTTGGTTTCCTTTGATGACATGTTTTCAAGGATTTTTTTTATTTTTGTTAACATTTTAAAACCCTGTATGGCATGACAACTACTTAAAGGAAAGATAAGATTTCTTTCTTACGTGTACGATGCTGTGATCCCTTACGCACTAAGCTAGTTCCCCTTCCTGGTTTCACGTTGGCTCGTTTTAACGGAGGAGGTTATGTTCGGGGTGTGTGCGCTCATGTTAACTCTGTGGACCTACAATATCTAGCTGTCAAGCGGATTCCTTATTAGACCAAACCTTTTGTCACTGACGTGTGCTAAAATATACCGTGATGTTTAAAAGAAAAACAGTGCTTAAAACGTTTATCTGCTAGGATCTTTTTAAACCTTTCATTCTCTGTAGTTATCCACTGCATGTATGGTCTCTAGAAGTTAGTATGTCACACTGAACCAGCCTGAGGGGAGTGTCCCTAGAGCTTGTTTTCCAAAGAACAGTACTGTTCAGCAAAAATATAAGCCCACCCAGGTGTATTGTAAAGCCCTTTGAAAGTCAGTAGAGCAGGCTTTGTGAACGAAATGGTAGTGTTCAAGTCACATTCTGCTTCAAAAGGTTATTACAAATACAGATGAATTAAAAAGCTTACGTGGCCGATGTCTTCTGTGGGGGTACGGAGGGGAACTGTGGACGACAGGGTGGTCCCAAGAGGTAAAGCATTACTATACGTGTCTTGCCCAGGAGAAAAATTTAAAAGGTGGCTCGTAATGACTGCTGTAAGTCCATGGGGACACTCGGGTGGCAAGTGTGGGTGGTGAGTGTATTCTAGACACAAAGAAATGGGACTGTCAGACCAATGCTCCCAGTCTGTCCTCCCTCAGGGTCTCCGTGTCCAAGCTGCCCTCATGCATTTGTAAAACACGCTAAATATAGTCCCTTAATGCCTTGGCCTCTGAATGTCCCGGGGTTCTTTACCAAATCTGCTTAACTGCCCTTCCCCCCCAATCTTGTTGCTTCCTGTAGGGCCTCAGGCCAGGTGCACGCAAGGGGTTTGCTGATGACCAGGATCCTGGGGCAGTAGTTCTTAGTCCCTTAGGCAAAGGAAGGGGAATCACTTAAATTGAGTTAGACTTTTAACCGTTTAACTGCTCAGCTGTGGTCTTCCTGCCATTCTGCTTATGACATGTTACCAGCTGGAGAAAGTGGGGTAGACATGACGGAACTAGGTATTGGATGGCAAGA